>NW_005871779.1:178412-204027 GCF_000147115.1 Myotis lucifugus | reverse complement strand
GTATCCTCACCTTTTGGGCAGGTGAGCAAGGGGTCCTTGGCTTGGGCTCCGCCGCCAGCGCCTGCTCACACTCGTCCATCTCCTCCTCGGGAGCGGGCGCAGCGGCCTTCTTCTCCTCCTTCCGCTCGGCCTGGGGCTTCGGCTTCTCCTCCCGCGGTCCCTTCTCCTTCCGAGGGGTGTCCTTTTTCGGCTGGCTCTCTGCAAACTTCTTAGCTGGCGCAGAGGAAGGAGAAAAGTCAATACTCGGCCTCTTTCCGCTGCCCCCCCAAGCAGGCAGCAAGCGGGCAGTGGAGGAAAACGGCAGGGTGGGGCGGGGTGGGGCAGCGCTGGAGCCAGGCTCAGCCACAGGGCCACCGGGCGCCATGTCCCTGCGCAGGGCCCTCAGTGACAAGTGCACGTGCAGCGATGTCAACACAGACCAGTGAGTGCGGGGAGAAGACAAGATTCACAAAACATTAGCTACACATGTGATGCCCTACACTCGGGGGCCACGTCACCCACAGGCTGGACAGGAAGCCCAGGGGCTGAGACTGAGCAAACCAGCCCCCACCTCCTCAGACTCACCATCAAACTGGGCCATCTTCTCACAGAGCTTCACCTCCCCCAGGACAGCGCGGAACTGGGGCTGGTTAATGCAGGTGAGGAACCAGCGGTTGGTGTTGGGGAAGGCCTGGCGGAAAGACGGCTCCAGGACCTGCCAGGATGGGAAGGTGGGAACAGTCAGCGGGGGGACCATCCAGAAGGTTCCAGCCAGAGACCGACACTTGCTTCTTCCAACACCCAAGCTCCTCCGTCCTCTCAACCCCAACAGCGGCTGCCTAGACACCCGCTTACCCTGGAGGGCGACCCCCCACCCACCTTCCTCATCTCTTTAAGGTGGTCCAGTCATATTTAGCAGGAACAGCATTCGTGTGGTGCCTTACTCCTTTGGCCAAGCCATTTCACACCTCGTCTCCAATCTTTTAAATTTCACGTGTTGACAGAATTTTTTTAAAGGTTGGGATCAACAGAGGGCTATCCATTACTCATTTTGTCAAATAAATAAATAGAAAATATGCAACAGCAAAAAGTTTATTTCAGAATAATGGACAGACCTTTTAATTAAACAGCTTCATGAAGAACTCATTAACCATTTTTTTTTAAAAAAAAATGTTTGTTTTTTTTGTATTTCAGAGAGAAAGGGAGAGGGAGAGAAACATCAATGATGAGAATCATCAATCGGCTGCCTCCTGCACACCCCCTACTGGGGATCCAGCCCACAACCCGGGCATGTGCCCTGACCGGGAATCGAACAGTGACGTCCTGGTGCACAGGGCAATGCTCAGCCACTGAGCCACACTGGCCGGCTCATGTGCCATTCTTTTTAGTTTGCCAGGATCAGTGGTGGAGACAGGGGCAGCGTCAGCTGTCGTGCTGGTTCTACAGAACTTGGGTTCAGATTCTACTCCACCGTGACCCCCACAATGGGCCACACTAAGCCGATCCCTGTAAGCCAGTGGTTCTCAACCTTCCTCATGCCGCGACCCTTTAATACAGTTCCTCATGTTGTGGTGACCCCCAATTTCATTGTTACAAATTGAACATAATTAAAGCATAGTGATTCATCACAAAAACAATATGTAATTATATATGTGTTTTCCGATGGTCTTAGGCGACCCCTGTGAAAGGGTCGTTTGACCCCCAAAGGGGTCGCGACCCACAGGTTGAGAACCGCTGCTGTAAGGCCTTGGCATGGAATCTGGCGCGAAGTAGGTGCTTTTCCCTTGCTCTCATCACATTACTACTGCGGACCCGCATCAGTCCGAGAGCTGCTGTTCAGGACCAGCAACTTGTCATCTTTGCCCCAATAACCTCAACTGTGGGATTAGTCCCTGGGTTTATGTTCACAGAGGAAGAAAAAGGACCAAAGGGTGCCCACACCCCCACCCTCTACCTACTAGTCAGAATGCGGCCAGCACTGAACCCAGCTCCTCTTCCAGATCTCCATGCCGAGCCTGCCACCCCCACCTGCCTTCACCCCGAAGCACAACTGGCTTCACAAGAACCGTCTCAGCCGCCACACAGACGCTAAGGGCAACGGACCACTGTGCTTCCCGGAAGGCAGGCAGCCGGCACCCACCTAGACTCCCGCGGCTCCCTGAGTCCCTCACACCCAAGTCCTCCCATCACGATAGAGCGGCCCGGAGACTTGTCACTTGGTTCTAACCCCACCCACCCTCTGCCGAGCTGATGCGTTACACACCGACCTGCTTATAGAGCCACAACAGGGTGCAGACAACTGTGATGTCAGCCAGTGTCACACGCTCGCCCACCAGAAAGGTCCGCGTCTTCAAGTGAGCATCCAGCAGCCCCAGAATCCGCCTCACGTCCTCCTTTGCAGTCTCTGTGGCCTGTGGACCCAGTGAGTAAACTTATCAGTGACTATCAATCCCTCCCCCAATAACTGAACTAAGACGGCCGTTTCACTGACTCATCCCACCCTCTCACTGGGTCAGCGTCTAGGATCAGCCCAAACATGTCACATGCGAAGCACAATGTTACATTTGTTCCCGGCGCAGGCTGGCTCATGTCCTTCCCCCCTTTCCTTTCCTTTCCTTTCGGCTTCGTTTCCCACTGTCCTGATCACAGCTGTGTCACGTCTTTGCACGTTAGAAGGAACCTTAGAGGTCATCTGGTCTAACCACTCCCGTCATTGGGTTTAACCTTCCTACAGAAGAAACCCGTTCTCTGACCACCTCCACGGGTCTGACAAAGAACTCAGACACCACCCACCAACAGCCCAGGGCTCCGAACTCACAGCCCGAAGATCAGGGCCTGGTTACACTCTCAGCATTCCCCCCCTTTTCTCAACCCACTTTATTTCTCACTGCCTGACCCCCTGGAGCTGAATCCATCCCGCCTTTGGCTTCTTCCAAGTTCCAGGACTTACCTGCTTGTTGTAGTGCATGATGCCCAAGGTGGGGAACACCCACGTACTGGCCGGGGGCACTATGTCGCTATCAGCAAAGCTCACCCACTGCACCACCTGGGCTGCTGCTTCTGGACTACTTCCCCGCAGGTCCTCATTGCTCACTGCAGAGGCGGGACACAAAGTCAGAACCCTGGGGTCCGCCAACACCAGGCCAGTGCCCGACCAGTCCTCTCCTCCACTCCAGCTCACCCGCACCCTCTCCTACACCCCTCACTCCAGACCCTCCCATCCACCATCCAACTGCAAGTTACCGTAGTAGGCAATGGCATTGCTCTCGAACACACAGAATCCATCATCACCTTCAAATGCTGGAACCTGCAGACAGCAGTTAAAAGATAAGTGAAACACTGGCCGGGTGCTCAGTGGTTAGAGCTCCGGCCCTCCGAACGAAGGGTCTCAGGTTCAATTCCCAGTCAAGGGTACAAACCTCTCGTACCTCAGATGCAGGACCCCCAGCCCTGGTGGGGGCGTGTATGAGAAGCAACCAATCCATGTGCGTTGCTCACACTGATTCTCTCTCTCTCTCTCTCTCTCTCTCTCTCTCTCTCTCTCTCTCCCCTTCCTCCCTCACTTCCACTCTCTCTGGAAATCAATGGAAAAAATATCTTCAGATGAGGATTAAGGAAAAAAAATGGTAAGTGAAACAGTCATTTCTTACTAGCCAATCCCAGGAACTAAACTGTTCTGGATGAACGTGTTTATATAAGGCTGACAACCCCTGCTAACCAAACTCCTGATATTATCTAAAACTCAAGAACCCAAAGTATTTGAATAACTTGGTATCCCTTACAGTCTGAACTCACAAAAGAAACCCAAAATACTTAGATATTATCAGCTACTTGGATAAAATCCCTCAATCAGATGAGCAAAAGGTAAGAAGCCACCTCTTACATCTCTGTCTGTAACAGTGAGAGCATCAGGTGCTCCCCACACTGCACACGGCCCCTGGCTCCTCAGCCCCGGGGGGAAGAATCCTGCTCACAGGAGATACTTGAGTTTGCACTGAAAACAGTCAAAAGTCATTCTCTCTTCCAAAGTAAGCCTGCAAACTATTAAATGTCACTGAATAGCTCTTCATTATTTAATCATCTTTTAAACTTCCACTTACAATTAACTATTACTTTTAACTACACAGGAATCTGAAATTATCCCAGAATAGAAGAACTTTTTAAAAATATATTTTTCATTGATTTCAGAGAGGGAGAGAGGGAGAAACATGGGTGAGAGAATCACTGCACACCCACTACAGGGGATCGAGCCCACAACTTGGGCATGGGCTCCGACTGGGAATCTGTGACCTCCTGGTTCACAGGTCCGCACTCAACCGCTGAGCCACACCAGCGGAGCTCAAAATAAAAGTTTCTAAAAAATCACTGAAATACAGGGGGTGGGTGGGTCTGAAATCTCTTTAAAGATGGAGGCTACCTTCAAAGTAATAGAATCTTACAGCCATTTGGGTTCTCAGGACCAAAGACCCTTTCCCACGTCCCTGCTCACCTTGCCTGCCGGGAACTTGCGGAGAAATTCGGGGGTGCGGTTGGTCTGGCCGAAGTGGAAGTGGGGCGGTGCGGAGAGTACGCGGACCTGAGCCCCGCTGTACTGCGCGGCGATGAGGGCCTTGAAGGCCCTCCAGTTTTCGGGGTACGTGTACAGGGTCTGTGCAAGAAAGAGGGGACCGGGCGTCAGCGCGAGGACAGGGGTCCCGATCCTACCCGTCACCTCCCCGGACGACTCCCCCGAATCGTCGCCGTCTGCCCCACTCACTCCCGCTTTCCCTCGGCGGGTAACCCGAGTTCTGCAGCTCGGGGCCTTGTGTAATCAGAGCAGAGGACAGACACACCGACGGCTAAATAAAGCAGCTGACAGCGCTGACCTTCCCTGAGGACACCCGTAGAAGCACGGAACCCACAGCTTGAGGCTGCCGCGGCCTCCGCCTGCGGACGAACCCACACCGCCCGCCCCGCAGGGCCCGTTTCATTCATTGATGCTACCAGGCCGGCCGGCGCGACTGCGGGGCCGCTCACTTCAAAAGCATCGCCCCTGCCGAGGGCACACGCCCCGACCGAGTCCCACCCGAGCCGCCACGCGGATCCCGAGTGGGTCTTCTCTACCCCGATCAACCCGGCCTCCCTGTAAGGAGCCTCCCTTCCCCCGGCGCGCATGCGACCCGCGGGCCGTCGCTCAGCTGCTGTCCCGCATGAGTTGCCTGGTGTGGCCCCTCTCCGTCCAGTAACCTGGCCGGCGAGGTCCGGCTGATCGGACCCACGTCGGAGTCTCTCCGCTCCCGAACCTCCCTGATGGGCGAGCCCTGACCGTGGCCAAGTACATGCCCACAAAGACCCTCCTGTCCCTGTCCCTGCTATCGCCCCAAACGGTCGCAAAAGTTCCGTCCACCTGCCCGGATCCCACGCCTCAAGGAGGCAATGAACCTGAGCCCCTTTCTCCGGCCCCAGGCGGCCAGGACCCGGCATCTCCTTTCGCCTCGAACCCAGGCCATTCCAACTCCTCGGCCTCCCACAGCCTCAGCATCAGTTTCTGCCCGGGGCCTGGAGGCCCTGCTCCCCAACAGCACGGCCTCTGGGCCCCGGATCCGCCCCCCGCTCGGCTCCAGAACTCCTCTGACGCCAGCGGGTCGCAACCGGGCAGAGGATGGCGCCGGATAGGGTGACCCGGACGGCCAGAGCCGGCAAACTTACCCCGGCCGCCATGGTGATTCCGCAGAGAAAGGGGGTGGGGCTCTCAGTGCTGCCGCAAAGTAAGCCGTCGGGGGGGGCGGGGGGAGCGGAGAGCCGCGGGGAAACAGCGGCCGGAAAGCGAGGACGGCATAGAAGGCACACGCACGACAGTTGTGTCTACCGCGGCCGCGAAATTGGAAAAAGGGGTGGGGCCTGCGGGCCTGCGCGGAGGAGCTCGCGCCTGCGCAGTGAGTTGCTTGACGGTCCCGCCCCTCAGGCCTGGCCAATGGGAGTCCCGACGTGGAGGGAGAAGGCGCGGAGGGAACTGAGCACCAGCCGGCGGCGGCTGCGTGGCACAGCTCCCCGCCCCGGGTGCCGGGCGGGTCCCGCGGGCGCCCCTCCGCCGCGGGGTGAGAGTGACCTGATGGGAGGCTCTGCCAAGCCCCCAACGTGTTGTGACAGGAGCGGAAACTCCGCCTGCAAGTGGCCATGGGCCAGATTCCTATAACCGCTCTGCTGTGTTGTTTTAAAATATATTTCCATTTCAGAGAGGAAGGGAGAGGGAGAGAGGGAAACACCATTGCTGAGAGCGAACCATCCATCGGCTGCCTGCTGCTCGCTCCCCCCTGAAGATCCAGCCCGCAACCCGGCATGTGCCCCGACGGATCCACTGCGACCTCCTCCTGCGGCAGAGGATGCTCACCCACCAGCCACACCTGGCGGGGGCGGGGCTTGTTGCTTGACTAGAGCAGTGGTTCTCAACCTTCCTCATGCCGCGACCCTTTAATACAGTTCCTCATGTTGTGGTGACCCCCAACCATAAAATTATTTTCGTTGCTACTTCATCACTGTAATTTTGCTACTGTTATGAATCGTAATGTAAATATCTGATATGCAGGATGTATTTTCATTATTACAAATTGAACATAATTAAAGCATAGTGATTAATCACAAAAACAATATGTAATTATACATGTTTTCCGATGGTCTTAGGCGACCCCTGTGAAAGGGTCGTTCGACCCCCACAGGTTGAGAACCGCTGTCTAGAGGATAAACGTCTGAAACTTGTTAAATTGGTTTTCTCCCATTCGACAGCCTTGCAGCTCCGGGATGCTGTTCCTGCAGAAACTAGGGCCTGAGCAGGGGAGGGGCCAAGGGAGAGCAGCCCTTTCCCGCCCACCTCCTGTCACCGAGGAGTGGACAGTTTAAGACAAACTGATGGGCTGCCCTTTACCCATGTCCAGGTCTGAAGGTCTGCAGGTGCAAGTGCAGGCAGTGGGGTGTTCTCACAGGCGCTGAGCAGTACCCGCACCCCAGCACCCAGAGCTCTGCTGAGGGGGCTGCAGGAACCAAAGGGTCCCAGCCACTCCGTCCAAGTGTGAGAAAGGCTGGAAGGGCGGCCAGGCCTCAGAAGGCTGTGATAAGGCTGGGGCATAGAAGGAGGCCCGTTACCAGGTGGGAATTAGAGAAACTAGCGTGTATTAAACCAGCAGCTTTATTGCCCTTTCGGGTGCCAGGCTTCACTTAAGGAGATTGCGAAAGGCTTGAGGGAGGAAAACCTGTAAGAAATGATGGAGATCAGGGAACAGGCCTTGGGAATCCTGGAGTGGGGTCACAGTGAGCGCCTGGTCAGCCTGGGAGGCAGACACCACAAAGGTCAGGAGCGGCTCAGCCTCCGGCCTCTGTTCGGCACTGCCCAGTGCTCTCAGCTCCTGGGTCACGCGAGCCTCCGTCGCCAGCCACTCCACCCCCGTGCCCGCCCCGCCTGTGGCGCCTGCCTTGGTCTGCTGCTGCAGGCATCTCCGGGCGCGCCGCCGCCCCTGCCACACTCGGTGCCACAAGGCACAGCGCCAGCTCACTGGAGAGAGCGACGCCCCCTTCCTTGTCTCAACCTGGGCCCCTTCTTGGGCCGCCTGAGGTCCTGCGTGGCCCTGCTCTGCCAGCACTGCATGGCCTGGCTCCTCTTCTCCAGGGGCCAGAAGCTTTGCAGTCGGCAGGGGAGGCGCCCCTGGCTGCCCAGGGCTCTGCAGGGCCCAGTCCTGCGCTGCTTCTCCAACCTCTATAACCATTTCTTCCAACCCTTCTTCGCTCGGGTCCCCTGCACACCCCTGCTGCTCCTGCTCCCCGTCCTCGGAGCTGTTTTTCTGTCTGTCTAGTTTCAGTCTCTTGCGTGACCCTTCCCGGGGAGAATCCCCCGTTCCACCTCCCTCTGGCCGCAGTCTCTTGGTTCCCTGTTCCAGCTGGCACCCCAATGCGTCCCTTAACACCTGGGCCAGGGCAGCAGTGAGCTGGGTGAAGGGAGCAGGAGGGAAGGGGATGGGGGTTGCAGACAGCAGGGCGCTAGGGGAGCTGGGCTGCAGAAGGGGGAGCAGCCCCCAGTCCCGACCCCGGGAAGAACGGTGCTGGTACTGGAGGCTTCGGCAGTAACTGGCCGCCGCTCGGCAGCAGTTCTGTAGCCGCCCGGCTACCCTGCTGGTTACGTTGGCTGCCACATTGTGACTCAGGTCAAAGGGGTCCTGGAGATTCATGGGGCCGAGACGCAGGCCTTCCCAGAGGTGGGAGGGCAGGCCCCCCGCCACAGGCAGTGCCTGACCCTCCCGAAGGGACAGCAGTGAGCCACGAAGATCCCAGCAAGACACACAGGAGAAGAACTGGGCCAGCAGGGAACCTGGAGGAGGAGGAAGACCAGGGAAGGGGGTTACTCAGAGGCCAGAACCGAGACAGGCCCTGAACCAGAGCCATTCACTTAGCAGGACTTGCTTTTTCCCTTCAAGGAGCTCACCAGTGCCAGCAGCCAGGCCTCTCTGAGCCCTGCAAGCAAGAGGCCAAAGCTCGCGCGCTGTGCCCCTAGCAGCGTCCTCCCCTCCCCAGATGCTGCTCCTTCCCCTGGCAACAGTGCAGCCCCAGGCAGCCCCCATTACTCCAGGACCCAGCTTCTTCAGCTGTGAGCGGCAGTAACACTAGCTGACCCAAGGCCGTTGTGAGGGCCATGCGGCCCCAGGAACTGGGGGTGGATGCTACCTACTGCTGCCATTAACATCTCTTACTGGTCCCCACACTCACTCAGGGGCTCCTTATTGGCGCTGGGCTCCAGTCTCGAGGCATCTCTGGGGAAACTACAGTCCCAACCGTCCACCGCCACCTGCTCACCCTCACCTGGGAGAGGAGAAAAGGGGGGGTCAGCCTGGAAGCTGGAAGATGGGGGGGTGGGGTGGAGAGAGGGGTGATAACAGAGCTCTCAGTCCCCGAGGAGCTCAGTGTGTCTACGTGAGATAAAGAGCAGGTGAGATAATGCTAACGAGAGAGGCTGGAGGCCGGGCTGCGTACCTGCTTTCTGGGTGAGCTGGGACACAGTGGGCAACACAGGAGGGTCCCTGGTCTGAAGGAAATAGATCACGAGCAAGGTCAGGGCGTAGTTATTGAGAAGGGGGCCACTCCCTGGGGAAATGATGATTCATGAGATTAGAGGTGCTTCCGGCGCCCTCCCAGGCGGGTTTTCTCAACCCTGGTTTCTGTAACTGCCTCCCTCCTTTGCCCCAACACCAACTCAGCCCCAGGGCCGTCCAACTCTCACCTGTCAGCCCTCGACCCTGAGCCCAGCAGCGGAGGGTGTACACCAGGGGCCGCACCCGCTCATCCAGCTCGGAGCAGAGACTCAGGAAGCGGGAGTTATGCAGGGCCAGCCTGGGACAACGAGGAGACGAGGATGTTAGGGCGCAGGAACCCTCTGAAGGCATCTCCCCCAGATCTCATTCCAGACGTGGTAAGGGGAGCCAGGAATAGGCCAGGAGAGGGTTCCCACAGTGTCTGCTGACACACTGGCCTTCTGAGAGGCTTGCAGAGCAGGCCGCATGCTACCCGTCCTATGTGCCCGTGTCGGACATCCGCGGAGCAGATCACCGTAAGGCTGCTCAGAGCCTTCATGTGCAGAGAAACGAAGACAGGAGGGAGGGAGGAAAGGAAGAAAAGGGAAGGAGGAAGAGAGAAAGAGGAAGTGGGGAAAGGGAGGGAAGGGAGAAACCTATGTGCGTTTAACTTAGCATTTCCCAAATCGATTCAACCATGAAACTTTCTAAATCCCTTCAAACTAGCATTCCCAAACCCCACTTCATGAACATGGGAATGGCAGCCACAGGAGGTGCGTGGCAGGAAGGACGGGACCCAACAGGACAACCCCGAGGCTCAGCAGGTGCAGGAGCGCCCCACACCAGGCTCCCTCCTCAGCCGCCCCGGATGCTCCGCTGGCCTTCCCCAGTCACCCCCGAAACAGGTACCGGTTACTGAGGGAGACGTCCCCGTGGAGACCTGAAGGCCGATGGCAGAACTTGACCACGGGGCGCCGGGCAGAGGGCACGGTTTGGACTCGGTACACTCCAGGAACACAGCCCCGAAGGATGGACCCCACCAGCTCCAGCGTGGCTCCCTGCTCGGTCTTCTCCCCCTTCGGGGCCTCTGCCAGCTCCAGAGCCTTCCCCAGCTCCCCCTCTCCCCGGTCCTCCTGCAGCGGTGAGGCCGGAGGCAGGGACTGGGGAGAGGCCAGGGTCTCGGAGGCCAAAGCCGAGTCCGGAGTCTGGGGTGCCACGGAGGAGGAAGGGATTTCAAAGTCCAGGGCTTCCGAGTCTTGGGGAGAAGCTGGGGGCTGCGAGTCTGAAGGGGAGGCTGGGGTGCAGGCCAGGGCTTGAGGATCCAGCGGGGATGCGAGGGCCGAGTCCAAGGACGGAGACTCCGGAGCCTTAGGGACCGGCTGTGGATGGAATGAGCTGAGTGAATTCCTCTCCTGCTGTCCCCTCACCAAGGAACATTCCGTCCCCAAAACATACTATGACTTACTGCTTATATGTGCCAGGCCCTATTCCAAGGACTTTATACCTATAACTCATTTAATCTTCACAATACTTTTCTTTTCATTAAAAATAACCTTTCAATGACATAAAACAATGGTCTCTAGCCTACAGAAATGTCATTGTCAAAAAAGGCCCAAAAGGCAGAGAAACTGTTCCAGGGGAAAGAAGACTAAAGCGACAACGCAACCGTCCATGGTGAGGGTGGCTGACCAGACGGGAGTATGTACTGCCCATTAAAGTCTTGCCGAGCTTTACACTTGTTCAGTGTAACATTCCCTCAACGCCCTAACGGCACTGTGTTCTGCACACGCTAGAGCCCCTCGGTTCTGAGGTGGTGCACACTGGAACAGGAAGGGGTGAAGGCGTGGTGTGCAACCTGCTCTCAAATGATTCAGAAAATACAGTGTCTGTGTGTATGTGTGTAGAGACCATGATAAAGGAAATTTTCTTTTAAAATTAGCCCTTTTTGAGGGGCTGGAAGTAGATGGGAACTTTATACGTTCTGCTTAATTTTGCCGTGAACGTAAAACTCTAAAAAATGTAATAACCCTTTCCTATTCCAAAAGCAGAATCTGTACCTCAGATGGTAAAAAATACAGAGAAGCAAAAAACATAACCCCAAAATGACCTTATTATATGTCCTATTATATATATATATATTTTTCCCCCCAAAATAAGATATACATGCCATTTTGAAATCTGGGCTTTTTCCGTTACAAATGCTATCTATCTCATGTCAGTTCATGTGCATATCAATCCACATCCACATTCACATTTCTCAAATTACAATAACTCTTTCAGGCAGGTCCTATGATCCCCACTTAACAGATGAGGAACTGTTGAGTTCCTCAGAACTTGCTGGCGAACACTCCCTGGAAAATCACAACAGGGACAGAGATGACGGGTCCGCAACCAAGAACCCAAACGCATGGTCTGAGAGTGGGCACGGAAGGTTAAATGGGGAGCACCCTGTGAACTGGGAATATCTGCTTGCTGTTTCTGGAGCAACGGGAAACATTTGGACCAGCAAGTCTCTCCTTCACTTGGACCCCACACGTTACTCTCACCCGTCGGCCTCTGAAAGTCTCACTTTACCTATCCCATTGCCCCACTCTTCCCAATGACGTGACTTCACTGGTTATATTGGACCCACCCCCTCACCTTCCTGCTGTAATTAGAGTCTTTTAACATAGATGAAGAATCCACGCAATGAACACTATGCTAGATAAAAACATAAGCCCTACCTCTAACTTACCATCTAAGCATAACAGCAATACGATAGTCATGTTGCTATCGTGTGGTTGAGTTCAATGATATTCATTGGGCAAGGGGGTGGGGGAAACTGGGGACATGTGTCAAAATGAACCATTTTTTTTTAATTCAGCTCTAAGCAGTGCCTAGTACAAAGTTAGCAGTTAATAGTAATTGGCAAATAAAAGATTGGCTGAATAAGTAAACAACCAACAAGTACCCCAGTGACTAACTCCGGTGAACTGAGAAAGTTCAAGTTGGGTGGTATTCACAAAGCTGAACTAGTCCACGGACAAGCTGCATTAGGAACTGGCCAAAACGGACGCCTGGTTCCTCTCATCTCTTTTGGTACGTGGAACACCTGACTCCTCATTTACCCTCAGACACATTCATTCTACCTTGTCCTTATCCATGACGACACTGGCCACAGGTCCAAATGCCTGGAAGTACTCAGAGAGCTGAGTAGAATCCACATCCCGGGGGAAGCCACTGACAAACACACTTCGAAGCCCCTGAGCCTTTCGGGCAGCTCGTAGTTCTACCAGATGCCGGTGCTTCCGGCCTCCCAGGTGGGCATCCAGGCTGGGTCCTGCAAAGACAAACATGAAACAAAAACTTCCAAATTCGCTCCTCAGTGTGCCTGTTCTCCGCCTACCTAAATCCTACTGACCCTTTCCAAGCCATAGGAAGTGTGAACTTTGAATAACCAAACTCCTGGCTTCCTCTGCCTTCCTCTTTTGTCCATCTTTACATATAGTGCATTTCAAGTGGTTCCCAGAACTGACTACACTACAAGTATTTCTTAAACCAGCGGTCGCCAACCAGTGGTCCACGGACCACTGGTGGTCGGTGAGGTCCGAAAGGTTGGCGACCGCTGTCTTAAACCATCTGTAAGTGCTAGGAAGAGCAACACCTGCAAATTGTAAGAAAAAAAACACAACTGACTTGTGCAAATAATACATAGAAGAACGAAATATATCAAGACCCTAGACCAGCGGTTCTCAACCTGTGGGTCGCGACCATCGGAAAACACATATAGCATATCAGATATTTACATTACGATTCATAACAGTAGCAAAATTCAGTTATGAAGTAGCAATGAAAATAATTTTATGGTCGGGGGTCACCACAACATGAGGAACTGTATTAAAGGGTCACGGCATTAGGAAGTTTGAGAACCACTGCCCTAGACTATATCCCATGGGTCATCTCTGAGTATGGCATAAAGATTACAAATGCAAGATAGGAAGCCACACTGTCCAAGTTCAAATCCCAGCTCAATCAAGCCGAGATCTTGGGCAACTAACTCTCTTGTGCATCAACTTCCTCAGATATAAAACCGAGGTAACAACAGCACATAACCGACAGGAACTGTTCACATGGCACTTGGCAGAGTCTGGCACGCGGCGCACGAAGGAAAAGTTTAGCTGCCGTTATGTTTATTACATTTTGAGTCAGCTGCTCGATGTCATCAATGTACGGATGGGGCCAGGGAAGACTGGGTTTCCGGCTGGCCCTAGTGGGACGGAGCAGCGGTGCCATTCACAAAGAAAGAAAAAAAGACTGGGAGGCCCTGTTAGGGAATATCATGATTCTGACTTCGAAGGTCAAACCCGAGGTTTCATGGAGCGCCCTGTGCTGTCATACAAGGACCTTGCCAACTTTTAGAATCCCACCTGCCGGCCATGCTACTCACCCTTCCTTGCCTCTGCAGGGCTTCCCTGGCCCCACCGCTCCCCACACAGCTGCAGAGCACGGAATGGTCTCCACCTCTAGGTGGCGTGCTCCCGCATTCCCTCCCCCCGACCCCTACCCCCGCAGAGCCCAGCGGGAACCCCAGGGGCACAGCGGGTGTTCAACAAGTGGCGGTCAAAGAGTGGGTACAATGGGAGGTTTCGGATGGCGGGAAGGAGGCTGTAAGGTGGTGGGGCTTCCCCCACTCTAAGTCCTTGGGCCGGACGGAGGGAAGACGGAGGTGGGCGACTCTACCTATCGACCCTTGGCAAGAACGATGACCTGTTACCCTAACTTTCGCCAGGACCCAAAGACGAGAGCCCACAACCACCCCTCCTCACTAGCCACCGCTTACGGTTGGCTGTGGTGACGTGGCAGAGGCGGCAGCGGAAAGCCCCACGCGGCAGCGACTCGACATCCGAACCCACCGCCGCCATCGCGACTACCCGGTACCGACCGACTGCAACCACTTCCGCCACCAGCGGAGCTCGCGCTTCCAAATCGCAATGCGCTGGAAAGCAACTTCCGCCAGCCCAATCGGAAGTGACGTAAGGCGGCAAACCGTGTAGGCGCACTCCTCCGGAAACCAGGTCCCTTCGACTCAGGGTTCCGTTTCCCGCGGGTCTTAAGGCTTTGGAAAAGCCGCCCCTTCCACGATCCTTATCTGCATGCCGTAAGCCGATTGGTGTGCTCTGAGCTGTTCCGGTGCTGATTGGTCCAAAGAATCGTGAATATTCATAACGACAGACACAAAGGCGGGCGCGGGTGACAGCCGCCGTTTCCCAGCTGGGGGCGGTGGGCAGGCTGTGCTCTGCTGCGAAGGGCAATAGAGACCCGCGCGGCTGTATCCTCCGCCCTGGGTTTCCCTGGAGAACAAACGCGGAGGGTGAGCAGCTCCACGAAGCCGACCGCTGTCCCTGGACTCCCAACCTCAGGACTGTTGTTTCTCTCTCTGCCCTCGTTCCGCCCCCAAAACGGTGTTCTGCGCCCGCTTCCCAGCCCTGGTTGGGGAGCTCTGCCCGCCCCGTCACCTTCCGGACTCCGAGGGGCCACAGCCAGATGGATGAGCAAGGTGGGCTGCACGCAGGTGGGGCCCGAGCCACAGCCACCTCAAGGCATGGACCGAACCTCCTCTGGTGGCAGCTGAGTAAAAGGCATAGGACGGGGAGGCGCCGCTTCCCCCCCCCCCCCCACTAGTCTAGTGAGTGGTCAGTGCATCCTGACCTACAAGTGGAAGCTCAGGACAGGAGCGGGAGGGAGCTGGGGAGGCCCCAGGCCCAGGGAGCAGGAGCTAGGGCACTGTCGATGGGCGAAGCCGGCCTTGCTGTGGTTGTCAGCTCGTAGCTGTGGCCTGTGGAAAGAGCCTCAAGGTCTGCAACCTTGAGCAAGTGACAACTGCTGAGGCTGTGCCCATCTCTAAAGGAAGTGTGCAAGGAGCAGAGGATAGACGTCCGATCTCTCCCCTAAGGTGCGGAGACCATGAGAAAGAAGACACCTACTAAGGGCTCCTGGTGGCTAACTGGATTCAAATTTGTTTTTCCTCACCTGAGGTTATTTTTTCCATTGCTTTCCGAGAGTGGAAGGGAGGGAGGGAGGGAGACATCTGCCTTCCCCACGTGCCCTTGACCGGGAGTCAAACCCATGACCCCAATGCTCTAACCACTGAGCACATGGGTCAGGGCTGAACTCAAATTTTATTTTTTTTAACCTGGGACCCTTCAGTGCACAGGCTGATGCTCTATCCACTGAGCCAAACCATCTAGGGCTCAAATTTTATATTTCTTTTCTTTTTTTATTTCAGAGAGGGAGAGATAGAAACATCAATGAGAATCATTTATCAACTGCCTCCTGTACACTCCACACTGGGGATGGAACCCGCAACCCGGATATGTGCCTTGACTGGGAATCCAACCGGGACCTACTGGTTCATAGGCTGATGCTCAACCACTGGGCCCCACCAGCCCGTCTGGCTCAGTGGATAGAGCGTCGGCCTGCAGACTGAAGGGTCCCAGGTTCGATTCTGGTCAAGGGCACATGCCAGGGTTGTGGGTTCTGTTCCCAGTGGGGTGCGTGCAGGGAGGCAGCCAATCAATGATTCTCTCTCATCATTGATGTTTCTATCTCTCTCTCCCTTCCTCTCTGAAATCAATAAAAATATATTTTTTAAAAAGTAAAAAAAAAAAAAAACAGCCTTGCAGGAGCCTCTCCCACGACCTGCACTTCGGGCAGAAGCCTGCACAGAACTACACGGTCCTGCCACCTGAACCAGCCCTTGGAAAGGAGCTCCTCACCAATGACAGCGCCTTTGGACCGTTCCCACTGAAAGGACTTGGAGGCCTCGTTTGCATGAGGACAGATCAATCTGAAGGCTGCCCAGAGCACAGAGCTACCTAGCTGGAGAGGCCTGGCCCCAGGGTCACCTCACAGCCGAGTCTGGAGATTGGCACCACCCATCAATTGACAGGCGCTTTGTCTACTGGGGCCTAGCGACCTCGGCCTCTCAACCCTAAAGGGCAGGAGCACTAGAGTGGGCCCTGACATGAAGGCAGCTGCTGAGGCCGCCTGGGGACCCAGGAAGCAGCTCTATGCAAATAGACCGGAGCGAGGCTTTAAGATCTTGCAGTACCGCCCCCGAGTTGGCTACTTGTCTCGCTCTGACCTCTAACAACTCCCAGAATTCCATAAGGAAAAGGAGAGTTAAGAATTAGGAAATATGCCCTAACCGGTTTGGCTCAGTGGATAGAGCGTCGGCCTGCGGACTGAAAGGTCCCAGGTTCGATTCCGGTCAAGGGCATGTACCTTGGTTGTGGGCACATCCCCAGTGGGGGGTGTGCAGGAAGCAGCTAATCCATGTTTCTCTCTCATTGATGTTTCTAACTCTATCCTTCTCCCTTCCTCTCTGTAAAGAATCAATAAAATATATTTAAAAAAAAAAAAAAAAAAAAAAAAAAAAAGAATTAGGAAATAAAGAAGCATCTTCGCACACACATACCCGTCCTGTGGAGGAATCCCATCCAGAGAACCAGCTCATCCCAACTGCTTTGAATAAACCTGGGTCACCACAGGGAACTGGGGAGCAGTTTGGGCCCCACAGGAGGGCCGCCTGCCCCGGCTGCACCTCACAGAGCTGCTCGCAGGGCAAGCTCCATCTGTACTTTCTCGTCCTTTATTTTCCAACTGAAGACACCCCCACACACACACACTCATGGCAGAGAACAGCTGAGCCAGGAGGAGCTGAAGAAAACAGCTTTTTATTTGTTACTGTAAGAACCAATTACAGAATCGACATTTAAAAAATGGACAAAAGATCTTTATTTCTGAGAATTGGCGTACAAAAGGCGGAGGGGACCAGGGGAGGGGAGGAAAGAGTGAGCATGGGCTGGGTTTGATGCCAGCTTAGGGGCCTCAAACTGTTTAGCAAAGTCCGGACACCGGACAGGAAGAGAAACCCCCAATTAGGAAAAAGAAAAAAAAGAATAGACATGGCAGTGCACGCCCCCTCCCCCAACCAGGTGTCTGTTTACTCTTCCCCTCCCCTGTCCCCTTTCACAAAGGGAGGCAAAATTTTTAAAAAATTAAAAAACCCTCCCCCTAAAACTGTCCAAGACAGCTGTGGGTCCTATCCCCCGAAAGAGGCCAGGTTCCCACCGTGGGCCAATTCCTGCGGTCCGCCTTCACCGCCAGGCACCGCCTTCACCGCCAGGCACCGAGGAGCAAGGGAAGGAGACAAGCCTTGCAGTGGGAACACCAGAGGGCGCCCACCCCTCCAAGGACACACACTTGCTCCCTCCTTCCCTCCCTCCCTCCCTCCCTATGACACTCAAGAAAAGGGAACTTGGGTGAACTGGGCACCCACCCTCCAGCTTCCAGCCCCCCGCCCTTCCCCAGAAGTTCAGTCCTCCAGGACAATGGGCTCATTGGTGCTGGCAGGATGTGAGGGTGCAGGCAGAGAGACGGGGGGCCTCACTGCCATCAGCGGTGGCTTCACCTTCAGGGGCAAGTTGGGCCTGCGGGCAGCCCGCCGCATCTCCAGGTGAGTCAGAGCTTTCCGAAGGGCCCTGGCCAGGAAGAGGAGAGGGGAATCCAGAAGCCTATGACCCCCGCGCTGCCACCCCACACTCCACACGGCAATTCCTCCAGCCATTCCTGCCCGGCACCCCGAGCCTGCACCCACTCAGACACTCCTATTTCCCATGCTCAGACACTCCTATTTCCCATGCCACCAACCTGGGTTGCCAACATCTCAGCCCCCTCCCATGGTGGGCTCCCTACCTGGTATCTTTTGTGGCCACAAACACCACAGGATTGGGGGCGTCCGCTGGGTTTAGTTTCTGACGCTTGGCTGCTGGCTGGGAGCTTGAGCGAATCCCTGAAGCCAGGGGCCTGCCGTTGGCAGAGAAGGGAACCCCTGCCATCTGGAAAAGGGTGGGCAGCACAGTGAGGCCTCTCTCTCAGCCCCGTCATAAACCAAAGCCCGCCCCCTCGGCGTGGCCCTCGCCAGCCTGTCACTCACAGCCTCATAGGCCCGTTTCACCATGATGCCCCCCAGGCCCCGGCTCTGGGTCAGCTGGTTTCTGTTGATGGGTGTCTTGGTACCCCGAGGTGTTTTTGGTTTAAGAGGTGCCTGGGCCACTTCAAGGTAAAAAACAAAAAAAAACACACAAATAACATTCACACTTTCTTTTCTCTATGCAGTTTCCCTGGGCATCCCTAAGAGTAGTGATGGGGGAGGGGTCTGACCAGCAATTACCAGTACAGTTGACCCTTAAACAATGTGGGGTTAGGGGCACTGACCCTCCACACAGTAAAAAAAATCCCCAGGTAGCTTTTCCTTAAAATATATTTTTATTGATTTCAGAGAGGAAGGGAGAGGGAGAAAGAGATAGAAACTTCAATGAGAGAGACTTATTGATTGGCTGCCTCCTGCACGCTCCCCACTGGGGTTCGAGCCCGCAACCTAGGCATGTGCCCCTGATGGAAATTGAACCCGGGACCCTTCAATCCACCGGCTAGGGCACCCATATAGTTTTTGACTCTCCAAAAACTTAACCAGTATTTCAAAAGTCACACAGGAGTATGATCTTGTCAAATCAGTATGGTCATATTGGATAGCTCATGAGAAAATATTATTAACCTACAAGAGTACAGTTTGTTAAGACTAAATCTCTAAGGCCTGAATGGGAAAGAAAAAAGCAAGGGGAGAGGAGGTTTCGACAGTAAAAGGACTGAGAGCCTAACACCAGCCTAACTGGTTCCCCACCCTGTACCACCCTGCACCCAGTCTGGTTCCCCATCACATACCCAGATCTTTGACGATAGTTGCTAGGGGCAGCCGCACCAGAGGGTGAATCTTCAATGGAGTCTTGGCGGCCTTAGGGAGTCGGATGGAGCCTGGAGAAAAAGGTGAAGGGGCTTATCTATTCAGGCCTCTTCTGGGGCAGGAGCCATGTCTACATCTTCACAAACCCCTGTGCCTACTATCCCCACTGTCACTGAACACCCAGAGACACACTGGCCTCTGGCCAGGCAACCCCAACCGCCACCAGCTCAGCATTCCTGCTTACACTCTGCCTTGATGGCATTGGCATTGATGGGGGCATAGGGCCGCCGAGCAGCCCTCCTCGGCTGTAACAGGTCCCTGCACATGCGTCTGGCAAGACGGGTCAGCTTCGTGGTCTGGAGCAGGAATGTTTGCCTGTTCTTAGCCAGCAGCTTGGCCCGGTTGGCGCTGGTCGTATAGGGGGAGAGACTTTGGGCTTCAGGTCTGGACAAATGACCCCTCGAGTGTGGCTCCTGGAAGGACATAGGAAAAAAGGAAAACACAGATGGATCTGAGGCTCCCTTTCTGCCATTCTCCGAAGAGAGCTATTTAATCCTGACTGATCTCTACCACCGTCCTGACCTTGACCCTCCTTCCCCAACACACCAAGCCATCCCCATATATGGAGCTGGGTGTTCTGGCCTTCACCTAAGTTCACACCAATATGCTACTGTTCTCCCCTTCCTGCCCCCCATGTCCTTACTGTTGTGCCCCGAGCAGCCCCCTCAAGCTGGGTCGGCGTCTTCAGTCCCCCGTACTTCTTCCAGTAGATCCAGCAGGAAGCACAGAGGCGGCACTGCATGTTGGGTGGGCCCCAGGCGTACCACTGAGCAGACTGTGTGGCTGAAAGAGCGGAGAGGAGGGGGAGGTCGGCGGGGGGAAGGTGGGGGGGGTGCCACTTGAGCCCCTCAGGTTCTTGGGTCAGAG
Organism: Myotis lucifugus; assembly: GCF_000147115.1. Lineage (NCBI taxonomy): Eukaryota > Metazoa > Chordata > Mammalia > Chiroptera > Vespertilionidae > Myotis > Myotis lucifugus. The sequence goes on along the minus strand of NW_005871779.1, from coordinate 184,305 downwards.
CAGACCTCTCCCCACCCCCCACATCCCTGGCCCTCCCTGGCACTCACTGTGGCAGCTCTCGCAAGTCAGGCCCTTCTGGAATCCTGCCCCGTTCATGCCAGGTTTTGAGCCCACAGAGATGATCTGGTTAGGATTTGGTTTGGTGCTAATAGGGGCAGGAGTGGGGAGAAAAGAAAAGAATTCAAGGAAAACAATCCGTTTCCACCTTGTCTCTATAATAATGTGCCCTGCCTCCTGCCCAGCCCTAATCGCTGAGAACAGCACAGCTTAGGGGAAGGAGAGGAAGCCGCGGGCCCCTGCCATCACTCACTAGGTGGGGATGTAGACCTGTTTCAGTTTGCTGTCTGCTTCCGCTGCTTTCAATCTCTTCTGCAGGAAGAAGGACAAAGAAGGGTCAGAGCGCATCTCAGCAGGAGGCCTCTGGCCCAGCCCCCTGGCCCTGGCCGTACCTGCTGGATGTAGCGGTCTGTGGTTTTCCACATGTAATAAAACTGGACTATGCTGGCCAGTGACTTCCAAGGCAGCTAAGGAGGGCAGAGGGAACAAGGGTGAGCTCGCAGCTGGTCCCAGGTCCTGGTCCCTCACCGGCCGTCTCTTCCGCCTCCCTGAGCCCCACCCACTTACAAAGTCCTGGCGAATATCATTGAAATCCTTCCCGTACTTCTCCAGGGCCTCCTCAAACAGCATGGCCTCGGAGGCGGACCATTCCTCCATCTCATCCCGGCACAGCACTGGGCCCCCCTGGGGCACCAGCGTCGACATGGCCTTGGCCAGGTCATAGCCGTTCCTCTGCAGTGTGTCCATTGCATGGAACTATGGGCAGGTCAGAAACAACGTTGATGACCCGAGACCCTCAGCATGCTCTCCTGCTGCCCTTTAAACACTCCCATTCACTCAGAGCCGCCCCTCTCCCGTCCCAGGCTCTGCAGTCCACAAAGCCCAGCCTGCCCCGCCACCCACCAGCGCCTGCTCACCAGGGTGATATCTCGAGAGGCAGCGGCTGCACTCATGTGTAGGCTTGGCTGCCGGATGGAGCTGCTGCAATCTAGGGCTCTGGCGAAGGTCCCCACCGCTCTGCGAGGGAAACCGAGGCGTCAGGAGGGAAAGAAAGCGCAAGCGGGCTGGGGAACTGAGCCAGAGGAGAAAAAAGGACCACAGCCGGGCCAAAGCGAGAATGCCCACCCCAAGAAGGGGGCGCAGAACTACGTCCACACCTCCCCCCTCCTTCTTCCCCATCCACCCACCCCTCACCGGGCCACCACGAGAAACTGGTCGATCTGCCGGTCTGTGAGAGGGTTGTCTGGGTCCCAGACCTTCATCTCCATCTTCTGCTGGTTCCGGTTATCAGACTCCCCTGAGGAAAGGGCAACGGCATCATCAGGGAGAGAGAAGGGAGGCGGCGGACAGAATCCCTGCAGGAGATGAAGGCTAAGGTGCTATGGGTTCCATCAGGCGCCTGGACGCTCACTTATCTTCCCACTGAGCCCACTGTCCCTTCCAGCTGCGGAGGCTACGTTCTGTCGGGGTGACAGCACCGAGCGTGCAGAGCGGCCCTGCACAAGCGCAAGGCTCACGACTCAGACTCTGACATCAGCTAAGCCAGCAGCCACAGTCTGCCTGCTGCTTACCCTCGGCCAGGCGATCTGGGATCTCAGCTTGGAATTTGCAACCAACTCGGATCTCCCCCTGGTCGGCGAGCAGCGTCTTCTGCACGGGGTCAAACACCAGGGAGTAGAAGAAGCAGTCCTGGGGGGGAGGGGGGGAGGTGAGCAGGGCAGCAGTCCTCAGGGCAGGGCCAATGTCCGCAGAGTCCCCGAAACACGCAGCCTGGCAGCCTGCGCCGCTCACAGTCCCCTTTCCTCTTGCCTCTGGGGAAATACCCCCCCTTCTCCCAACACCTCTTGCTCACCTCCTTTTCCAGATACTGGCTCAAGATATCTGTCTCGTTCAAGAGGGTCACGCTGCATTTTCCACTACAGGAGAGAGGTCAGAAGAGGCTGGGTGAGCACCTCACCCCAAAGCGTCCCGCACACCACCCCCCTCTCCGTCTCCCAAAGAAGAGAGTGCTGGCCAGCGGCCTGACCGTCCTTACCGGATGTGGGTGGCTGGCAAGGACTCAAACTGCCGAGAAAGAAAAAGTTCCCGGTGCTTCAGTTGATGTCGCTGCTGCTCCGACACCCCTGGCTGCTTTGACTCCTCTTCAAACTCCCCTGGGAGATGAAGGAGGAAGAAACCAAGTCAGAACTAATCCAGCAAGCAGCCACGTGAACAGCCTCGCCCAGGGAAACCAATGCATCTCGAGGGGTTTTCTCACACCCCCCAGGCTTCTGCCTTCCTCACACCCCCCAGACCAGCTCTCCCCGACCTCTCCATCGCTAATGCTCTTGGGAAAGAGCTGCTGAGGACAAACCATGCCACAGAAACACATCCCACCCAGGTGCCGCGCTCAGACACCGACCAGAAAGCCCGAATCGGCCCCACCAGGCAGGCCAGGCCGGCCAGAATATCACCTGGTCTCCTCCTTGCTACCCCAGCCTGAGGGCCAGAAACTGAGTAGATGAAAAAGCTACGTCTCACACTTCCTCTTTTCGGATTTCAGGAGACTCTACTCTGAGACATCACCCGCAATTCTAACCACCCCTCTCTTTCTACTTGGCTAAGTTAGTTTGTGGGGCTTTCAAGGGCAGTATCTCAACCCAGTGCCAACACCTTCCTCCCCAAGGAGCTGCAACTTGCCCTGAACCCTTGGTGGAAAGGGTTAACCGGGCTGGGTGCCAACCAGAGTGGGAGGGGGCAGAAGAGCCACAGGCCCAGATGCAGTGGTGCATTGTTCCCAACCACAGGGAGAAGGTGGGGGGTGCAACAGGCTCCACCCCTCGCCTGTGAGCTCCGGAAACCCTGTGCTAAGGGAAAGGGGACCACACCCCCCCACACCCCTTCTGATTGGACAAGGCCAAGGTCAGCCCCTGCCAGATGGAGCTGGAAACCCCAGAAGGCCAGAGACCTTGTTAGGCCCAGCTCCTCTGTAACCCCTTCGTGCCCAAACCAGCCTGAAATAAGGAAAATAATTTGGGAAGGAGGAACAAGTAGGGGAAAGAAAGCCAAAGCAGGAAAGAAAAAAAAAAATAAAGAAAATTGAGAGAGAATTTTTTTTTGAAAGAAGACGAGAGCATAAAGAGAAGGAATACAGAGGAAAAGGAAAAGGTGTAAAATGGAGTGAAGGGGAAAACAGGAGACGAGAAAGAGGAAAAAGTGCAGGAAAACTCCCTTTGCTTCCTAGCCTGTCCCTTCAGTGTATCTCGCCACCTCCTGATCACAGAAGCAGCCTGCTCCCTGACCACGCAGGCTTCTAAGCACCATCTCCTCGTCTTCACCTTGACCTTGGTCACCAGCCATTGTCCCAACAGAGCCAAATGCCCCGAAGAGTCCTGCCCCTCCAGAGCTCCTCCTCACCCCCCCATGGACATCCGACCATCTCAAAACAACAGATTAGTAAGTACACAGACCGTCCCTCTAACACGCTCCATTCACACACACACTCCCACACGGGCCACGGTCTGGCTCTCCCTACCCGGCTTCCAACCCCAACGTGTAAAGACAGGCCTCCCTCCACAGACCGGGCCCTTCCCACCCCCAAACTCACACCCTGCCTTGGGCATGCTACCAGGGGAGGCACCTGCGAGGACATGCCCAGGCCTCAGACCGTGGGGGGCGGGGGGCGGAGGGGGGGGGGGCGGGGAGACACTCACTGGCATTGCTGTCCGCCAGGCTGTTGAGGCTGCTGGAGATGTCCCTCCGCCGGAAGAGGCACACCACCTTGGCCTCCACGTTCCCATTTGCAGTCTAAGGGGGGGAAGGGCGGCGGGAGCCGGTCGGTGAAAAGCGGAAAGGCACCGACTAACAACAGTCCGTTTCTCAGGGATGCACCAAACCCCAGACATTATAAATAAGGGCGCACGTCTAAGGACAGACTTCCCAGCCCCTTTCCTCCGCCCCCGGGAGAGAGTCAAGTACTTTTCCCACGGAGCTCAACAGCCCTTCCTGACGCACGAATGAATGAATGCATATGAATGGGTCCTGGGGCCCGGGCCGCTAAGTTAGCGACCTCCGCGGGCAGAGACCTCCGGGGGGAGGGGGGAGGGGGCACCGCTCCACTCACCTTGTTGAGCTCCTCAATCCGTCTCCCCAGGTAGGGATTGCTGGAGGAGTTCTCAAAATAGACGTAAAAATTGCTTAAATTCCGGGGGGGGGGGGGGGGGGGTGAGCGGGGGAGATCAGAGGAGGAGGGGGGGGCAGAGACAGGCGGGGGGAGGGGGGCAGCGGGAGGTAAGGGTCCTGGCAGACAGGACCCTGGAAAGTGGAAGTGGGGAGACTAAGAGAAAATGAGGGGCGCCCCCCACCCCGACCACCTAGCTCCAGAGCCCGGTCTTTGGAAAGTGAGCCCTAAGTTAGCAAGAAGCAGGGGGCTGGCCTAGAGTCCCAACTCAGCGAAGGGGCTGCACCCCCGTCTCCAGCGCAGGGCCCCCAAGTGGCACAGCGATCGCCCCGGCCCCTCGCGCCCCTGCCGGCTGGTCGGCTCCCGCGGGACCCCTTTCCCGAGCCTGCTCCCCGACGGGGGGCCCCGACGCGGCCAGGCTGCTGCCGCCCCAGCCTCGGGGAGCCTCGGGTCCGGCCGCCTGGCCGACCCCGCACCCCGCTCCCCGTTCCGGTTCCGGTCCGCGCTCGGGACCACGCCGCCGGGGCCGAGCCTCTCGGGACCCGGTTCCCACCTCTCCCGCCCGGGGCCCCGCAGCCCCTGCCCGGAACTCACCCCCCACCCCGGTACATGTGGGCCCGCATGGCCGTTCCCGACGACGGCTTCAGCAGCACAATGGCCCCGGGAGGCTGGGGGGTATGCTTCGGCCCGAGCGGAAGTCGAGCGCGGAGCCGGGGCGCGCGGAAGTTTCGGTCGGGCACGGGCAACCCGCACCCCCGCCGCCTCAGCCGTCGCAGATCATCTCCGCCCGCAGCGCCGCGCCGCCGCCACCGCCGCTCAACACCCGGACGCCGAGGGCCCGGGCCGTCGCTCGGCTTCTCCGGAACGAGCTCCGCCTGCGGCGGCTCGGAGCCGGTTCGGCCCCTGCCCTCGCGGAGCCGCTGCAGACGTGGGGCCCGCGGCCTCGGCTTCGCCTCCTCCCCGAGCGCCTTCGGCAGACGGGAGAACAAGGCGGGCGCTCGGCTCGGGTCGGAGAGCGAGACCCCGGCGCTCGGCCACTTCCGGAAGCCGCTCGGCTGCCTCCGGGCCGCCGCGGCCCGCGCTCGGGTATTTCCGTTGCGGCTCCGCCCCGCCTCCGGGGGCGGGCGAGGAGCGGGCTTAACCCTCTCCTGGCCACGCCCGCCGCTCCGCCCGCCGCTCCGCCCGCCGCCCGGGGCTGCGCGGGGTTATTTGCGAGCGGCTTTCCCTGTCGTTTGCATGAGTGGCGCTCGCTCACCGCCCTCTCCGCGCTCCTCTGGCTCCGCACCCCCACCCCCTCCTGGCCCGGCGGCACCCCACCGAGCCCCACAAAAGGACTGGGAGGCGACTTTGCTTTTGGTTTATTGCCCCTCAGCAGGCAGCGGGAGTCGGGGCCCAGGCTGGGGCGGCCCGGCTCGGCCAGCGGGTCTGTACAGTGTGTGCTGGGGTGCTGGCCACCCCCTCCAGGGGAATGCGCGATTGGGAATGTCTCCGAGTCGAGGAAGAGGTCGGCCCCTAGTCCCGGGGCGGAGCCGAGCGGCAGGGCCCGTGGGGTCCGGGATCCGCGGCGGTCAGACGTCAAAGAGAGGAGGCCGGGGACAGAGAGGGGGTTTCGCGGAGGGCGTGGCGGGGCGCCAGCCCCGAAGCCCCCGGCTCCCAAGCAACTCCGCCAACTTGGAA
>NW_005871779.1:169353-178239 GCF_000147115.1 Myotis lucifugus | reverse complement strand
CTCCTCCTCCCAAATTATGTCCGTATTTCAGGCTGGTTGGGCATGAAGGGGTACAGAGGGAGTGGGCCTAACAAGTCTCTGTCTTCTGGGGTTTCCAGCTCCATCTGGCAGGAGCTGACCTTGGCCTTGTCCAATCAGAAGAGGTGTAGGGAGGTGTGGTCCCCTTTCCCTTAGCACAGGGTTCCGGAGCTCACAGGCGAGGGGTGGAGCCTGTTGCACCCCCCACATTCTCCCTGTGGTTGAGAACAATGCACCACTGCATCTGGGCCTGTGGCTGTTCTGCCCCCTCCCACTAAGGTAGGCACCCAGCGCGGTTAAACCCTTTCCACCAAGGGTTCAGGGCAAGTTGCAGCTCCTTGGAGAGGAAGGTGTTGGCACTGGGTTGAGATACTCCCCTTGAAAGCCCCACAAACTAACTTAGCCGAGTAGAAAAAGAGGGGTGCTTACAATCGCGGTTGATGTGTTGCTGTACACCCCCCCCACACACACACACCCTGGACACACACCCCCCCGCCTCCCTGGACACCGCCCAGCAGTCCCAGCCCGGGGCGCGCTCCCCACCCTGCGCCCCTGCTCACCATAGACGTGGAAGCCCAGCACGCAGGTGTAGGTGGCCCACTCCCGGTCCCGGCTCTCATAGCGATTCCTCAGCAGCTTGCAGCCTTCGCCCACGTTCCCTGGGGAGAGGGCGCCCACCCAGCTCAGCCCTCACCCGGCCCGCAGAGGGGAAGCGGCTGGGAGGCCAGGTTGGAAAGACTGACACGCGAGGCCGCGGCACGTGATCTGGTCACCGCAGCAGCCCTCGGCCCCGGGCAAACCCAGCCCCGAGCTGCCTGAGCGCTCCCAAGGCTTCTCCCAGTTCCTCCTCCCGGGGCACCGCTGTCCCGCCACACCTGCCCTGCGGAACTTGTCCGAAACAACCTTTTCTTAGCATATTTTTCAACTCCCTCAAATCCTTGTGGGGAAAAGATGGTATAAAACTGCGTGTGTTTTTTCCAAATCAGTTACTCCTATGTGTATAATCCCGACTCCAACCCCATCTCCACGTCCCCATCTGACAGCCCCTCCTCCTGGAGCCCCCCACATATCCTTCACACACACCCCCTGCAACCAGGATCCTTCACACACACACAGACCCCACCCCAAGGACCCTCTCCCCATGCCCACCCCATTGCCACTCACAGTAAAGGATCTCATAGTCCCCAGAATTGGACATGATGAAGTTCCCGTCCTTGGACCAGTCAAGGTGAGTAATAAAGCTGGAGTGACCCTGGGAGCAAGGGTCAAGAGACTAAAAATGGAGCCCCCGTTCCCATCCCCTAAGCCCCCCTAAGTGCCTTGGGCCCTTTGAGGAGTTTCCCTGCTCTGGCCATGCCCCACCCGCCACCCCAGCTTTCTCACCACACAGCGGCCAAAGCGGCTGGACTTGGCACCGTCACTGGAAACACTATAGATGTAGATCATGTTGTCATGGGAACCAATGGCCAGGTGTAACCCATCTACAAAGACAGTCACTCAGACAGGGAAGGGCCAGGGACGGGGCTGGGTCCGGGGCGGGGGTGGCTCCCACCTGGGCTGTACCGAACCACTGAGAGCTGCTCATTGCCGTCGGTGACGTCAGACACGATCTCTCTGGTCTCCGTATCCAAAACCAGCCACCTGGAAGGGGGGGTCAGGAAGCAGGTGTGAGGATACCCATCCTGGGCGGCACGCTGACACGTGGAGAGACTCCAAGACACCCAGAGGAAAGCTGAGGCAGGCAGAAAGGTCCCACTGCGTTCTTTTTTTCCCTTTTTTTTTTCTTTTTAATCCTCACCAGAGGATATTTTCCCATCGGTTTTCAGAGAGTGGAAGGGAAGGAGGTGGGGGGGAGAAACATCAATGTGAGAGAGACACATCGATCGGTTGCCTCCTGAATGCACCGAAACAGGACGGGGCCGGGGATCGAACCTGCAACCCAAGTACATGCCCTTGACTAGGAATCGAACCCACGGCCCTTAGGTGCACAGGCGGTGCTCTAACCACTGAGCCGCGCCGGCCAGGGCCCCACTGCATTCTTACACTGGGAAATGGGAAGGGGCCATGGGCAGGTAAGAGCTGAGGGGCTTCTGATGTTGTGGGAGAAAGGAAAAGGGCTGGAATGCAAGGGCCTTGGGGAATCTGTAGGCCCGTCACTCTTCGCCTCCCCTCTGCCCTCCCATCTCCGCAGCTTCCCTCTGCTGAGCTGCCACCTCCTCCATCCCGGGCTGGAGGGGAAAGTGGTCGGGGGAGGGCGCGATGGCAGTTGCCACCGGAGGTGGGAGGCCCAGGCTGCAGGGAGAAGCACCGCGGAACAGGAAGGTGCAGTTGGGGCCTGGAGCAGCCAGTGGTCACGCTGCTTCACACACACACACACACACACACACGCCATCACCGGGAACCCTCCCTACACCCCCTGCTTCCCCCGGGCTCCCTCTCACCTCCCCGTGTTCAGTCCCACAGCCACCACCGCCCCGCTGGGGTGGAAGTCAGCACAGAGGCCCGTCTCCTGGGAGGGAGAAAAGGTGAATTCAAGATGCCTTTCTAGTGAGGGATCCAAGACAGACACCTTGTCATGCCAAGGAGGGGCAGGAAGGACAGGGGCGGTGGACCTGGAGGGCAGGCGGGTGTGTGCAGGCAGAGCCTAAACGAGGTGATATTCAAAATACTGAACCACCAGAACTGAGAGCTGGGTCCGAGAGTAACCGTCAGTTGCTGGGGGGGAGGGGGCGGGGGCGGGGGGAGCGGGTACTGGAGGCATCAGCACAGAAGAAGGAACATTTAGTAGCCATACCAGTACAAACCAGCTGCCTCCGGGGAGCAGAAGGAAAGGGGATACTGAGGAAGGCGTGGGGGCCACAGGAGTCGTGGCAGGGGTGGCACTGGGGACCCGGGGACCCGGGCTCTACCTTGAGGTCGATGCTCCAGGCCAGCGCGTGGCCCTCACCATCCCACAGGCAGAGCTGCTTGTCATGGCCGCAGGTGAGGAAGCGGTTCTGGAAGGGGTGTGTGCACAGCCCCCAGAGCTCGTCCGTGTGGCCCTGCAGCAGAGCACGCGCCATCACCTCTGCCCTCCCAGCAGCTCTTCCCCCCCCGCCCCCCGAGCCCTCAGCCCCCCAACCTGGATCACAGGGGAGAAGCCCTGGGCCAGATCTCCTCGCAGCAACGCATTCTTTGTGGTTCCCACCAGCAGCTCAGAGCCCAGCCGCTCCGCGATGGCCCGCACAGCCCCGAAGTGTTCAGGAATCTGCAGTGGTGGCAGGAAGTCAGGGGGCACCGGCCATTCCTCTCCCCCCTCCCTCCCTCCGCCCCAGCCCAGCCCTCACCTCAGCTTCCTGGAGGGCCACCAAACCAGGCCCCCACTGTACCAGCCGCCGGTCCCGCCCGCCACCACTCAGCACGGTCCCGTCCCGCCGGAGACACAGGGCAAAGATGGAACCTTCATGGGCATGGGCCTGAGCCACAATCCCATAGGTCTCTGTTGGCACAGTCCTGGGCGGGTCAGACTCTCGGGGTGCAGGGAAGTGGGGAAGGGAGCAGTCTAGGCAGTCACAACAGAGCAGTAACCCCAGCTGCCTGAGGCCTGCTGGTTACCGTCTCTGACCTGGGCTCTTGTTCTTCCCAGTTTACAGACTGGACAACTGAGACTCAAAGAATGGAAGTCACTTCCTAAAGGCCAGACCATTAGTGGCAACACTGGGATCTGAACCCAGGACCTGGCAGGCCCCAAAGCCCCAGCCCTTTACTCTGTGCCATGCTGCCCCTACCTTTCTCCACGGTCCCCCAGAGAACTACCAACTCGCACGGTAAAAAAAAAAAAAAAAAAAGAGCCCTAACCGGTTTGGCTCAGTGGATAGAGCGTCGGCCTGCGGACTGAAAGGTCCCAGGTTCGATTCCGGTCAAGGGCATGTACCTGGGTTTCGGCACATCCCCAGTAGGGGGTGTGCAGGAGGCAGCTGATCGATGTTTCTCTCTCATCGATGTTTCTAACTCTCTATCCCTCTCCCTTCCTCTCTGTAAAAAATCAATAAAATATATTTTTTTAAAAATGGGTGGGGCAACCCGCTTCTCTGTTCCCATAAACCCTCTAGGGCTAGACTTCCCAGATGCCACCCCCAGCCACATACCTTTGGCTCCGCCCCTGCCTGGGGTCTTGGAATCTGAGAGGCTCCGCCCCCAGGTGAGAATGTTCCCCTCTGAGTCCCCGGTGAGGATGTCTCCATCCGGGAGGAACACGAAGCAAGGGATAAACTTGGGTTTCTTGTATTTCTGGGGGAGAGGTGAGGCCACAGGGGAGGGCAAAGGCCAAAGGTCACAGGGCAGCAGGAGGTGGGTAGCATCGGGGTCTCCAGTCCTCCAACCGCTACTTCCATCTCCATCTGCCCTCCCCCCCGCCCTGCACCCATCCACACCTCACCCCAAAGACACCCTGTTTCCGCGTGAGGGTCCCATTCCCAGGGACCCCCGCTGCACCACTCCAGTTCCAGAAGTGCACGTGCGATTTCCCGCTGGTGACAATGCAGCTGCTATCACGAGGGCTGAAGCCAACAGCCAGGACTGAGTCATTTGTGCTCTGAAGAGAAGACACTGGATTCAGCCACCCCAAGCCCTCGGCACCCTCACCCCATTGACGCTTCCTCTGCATCCTGTGGGTCTGCAGAGATCCAGAAGCCCCGGGGCACCCTTCCGTCCACACCCTGAGCCCCAAGAGCAACTGCTCCTGATTAGTCACCCGCCCGCCTGGCATGATCTCCTGTGAGGCCAGAACTTCTGCAGTCCTCTCTGCTCAGCCTCTGGGAGGCTGGGAGGCTGGGAGGCGGGCCCAGGCGACAGCCAGAAAGGAAGTAATAGGTGGGTAAGTCTGGACTCTTGGGGCCCACCACTCCCACCTCCCAACCCCAACCGGCAGTGCCTGCAGGCCACCCAGCCCCTCACCTTGATCTCAGCCAGCTTGGTGCCGCGGCCGCAGTCCCACACGGACAGCATGTGCTCATTGGAATCGTCCACCACGCAGAGAAAGGCACCCTGGTCCTGAGGGTGGGGACACGCGGGAGGGGCTGGGTGAGGACTAGAGGTCTGGGAGTTCACGGTCATTAGGCAGCTCACACCATCACACGTGGGGAGGGGAGGAGAAGCGGACACACGTCCCTTTCTCAGGAGAACCGGCTGGGCAAGGGTCAGGCAGGCCAGGATGTCTGAGACTTCCTGGTGAAGTGCAAGAAGGGGGTTCCCGGATAAGAAAGACGGGGGTCTGGAGGCTTCGGGCCAGCTCACCACCACGGAAAAGGCCAGGGCCCCCACGCCCCGCTCGAAGGCCCCCAGTCCTATCTCCTGCAGCTTCAGCAGCGTCTCCGAGTCCCACACGTGAACCACAGGCTGCAGGGGCTGGAGCGGGAGAAGGGGTCAGGCGGGGGAGGAGAGCTGGGCGAGAGGTTCCTCCTGCCCGCCTGGGTTTGAGTCTGGCCTTACCTTTCCATCCTTATCCACTCCAGCTGTCTGTCCTGAGGCGACACGAACACCATCAGGGTGGACGGCCAGGCTACGTGGGGGAGCAGATGCTCTAAGGAAGGGGGTGGGTCTCTCAAGACCACCCAGGCCGCCTCTCTAGGCTTGCCGAGCAGCAAGGCAACGCCTCTCCCCTGCTCCTCCACACCCGCCCAGGCCCTGTCTGCCAAACCCAGCATCCCCATACCTAGAGCTGCCCACTCCCGGGCCCCGGGCCCCTCACCATCGAACGCAGTCCGTGTGGCCCCGGTAATGTCTCTGGCCGCCACCTCCAGGACCCCCTGGGCCTCCCCCAGGCCGGTACAGCACCACCACACAGGCGATAAAGTAGACCACCTCCCCAGAACGCAGCACAAACAGATTAGAGCGGGAGTCACGACCCCTGTACCCGTAACTGGAGAGGGCGTCTCGGTCAAGGAAAGGGTCAGACCAAGGGCAGGATGAGGAAGAGAGGAGAACAGAGCTTCTGGCTGGCAGTGCTACCGGCAGAGGATGGTAAGGGAGGACTCAGGGGGTTCCCGTCCCTGCAGAGCCAGGAGGAAACCATAAACGGGGGGTGGGGGTCCCAAGATGGGAAAGATGGTTCCCATGGGCCTGGAGGGGGCAGGATACACCCAGTCAAGGCTGAGGGTCTCCGGGGGTGGGCCGCTGGGCAGCTCCTCAAGGCTGCGGATGCCAGATGGGATGTACATGGTAATTGGGCGGCCGCGAAGGAACATCTTCACTGAGATGCCTTCTACAGAGAGAAGGGGGGTGTCAACCACCACCCTGCAGCCCCCCTCCAGGAAAGCCAGAGCAGAACTCTACCCACCAGACCTCACAGGTCGCCCCAAAGTAGCTCTTGGGGCTCTAGCCCAAACCCTAACTCTTTCATCCAGATTCTTCCAGATGCTTCTGCACTTACCCAAATTGTAGTTGTTCCTCCGAGATCCCGGACCCCCAGGGCTGGAGAGGGGGTCTTTCCCCCCTCGGCTGTTGGGAAGACAGAAAAGCATAGGGTTTGGGGTCAGGTCCCGAGATGTACATGCAAAGGGGCCGAGCACAGAAGGGAGGCTACTTGAGGCCACAGTCACTCCCGCAGTCACGGTCTGCATTCTAGGCAACCAGGCCCTAGAGTAGGCGGACTTCCAGCTCCATCTCAGACAGGAGCCCGTGAGGCTGGGGGCTGAGCGCATGGCACCAGGCCATAAAGCTTGCAAGAGGCAATGCCAAGTGACAGGGAGGAGCCCTTTCCTCCAGACCCGCAGTTTGCCGACCACTGCTCCAGACCATCAGGCCTCTGGCTATGGAGCTTTTCACGTCCCCATCCAAGAAATGGGACAAAAATGAATCCGGAATGTACCCCAGGCCTGCCCTTCAGGGCTCTGGAAGGTAAACAAGAAAGCCCTTATCTCTCAGGAGGAAAGTAACAGAATTCCAGAGATCACCGTCACCAGGTGATAACAGGTGGTGATACCTCTGCAGAGAAGGAAGGAGACCAAGGGCAGGGCTAGAATGACCACTCCCTGTCCCGAGGCCTGTCCACGCTCTGAGACAGCCACGCTCAACCACGGGACCTGCCTTTGCTCTAACAGTCAAGTCTGGTAAATTGGAGGAAGGGGAGGGGCTGAAACTCTGAGAAGAGTCATCCATGAAAATCATGGAAGCTTCTGGAAAAGCCTCTTGGCATCTCAAGAGGTGTACAGTGATGAGGAGGAAAGGGCAAGGGACTAGAGTCAGGAAGAGCTGCGTTCGAGCCCTGCCTCTAGCTGTGTGACCCCAGACAAATGACTTACCCTCTCTGAGCCCGCTTCCTCACCTGGACAGTGAACAGCATGAGACCACCTACCCCCCAAGGGTGTCGTGGGACTGAATGAGATGGAGGAGGAGGTCGAGGACTTAGCACAGTGCCCGGAACACAGCCGGCCCCCACGAGTGCTGGTTCCTTTCTTCCTGTTGGGCAACGAGGCCCCCCCACCCCACCCAGGGAAGCGAGTGAGGGACGAGGAAACTCAAGAGCCTGGGCCTGGGGTGGGGCAGGGTGGGGAGCCTCGCCCACCTCTCCGTGCTCCCTGACCGCAATAACAGGTTGGCCGAGGACGCTGCCTTCCGGGAGAGCTTCTGTCGAGGCCGCTCTGAGGGCGATGAAGAGGAATTTCTCCGCGCCCTGAGAGGAGCAGCGAGCAGGTGAAGGTCATCCCCTCTAACCATGCTCCCCAGTCCTCTCCCTGCCAACCCCCCAACCCCCCTGCCCTGCCTCGGCCACAGGACACTCACGTGTCGGTGCACTGGGGGGGCTGTACAAGCCTGAGGATGCCCGGAGAGCCCGTGCCCCCCGGGGAGCCAGCGCCCCCAGGGGAGCCAGTGCCACTGCTGCTGCTGCCCCCTCCTTCAGACTGGGTTCCACTAGGCTCTTCACTGCCCCCCTGAGGGGCTGGGGGCCCATTGCTCAGGCCAGGGGTTCCCGGGGATGCCTCCATCTCCACCTCCGTCTCCGTCTGGGTGCCTCGGCTCACCAAGGAGGGGCTGCACGGGGGTGGCAGTCCTGGGGGGGCTGCAGGGCTGCTGAGGAGACAGGGAATCAGTCCCTGCCCGCTGAGCCCCCGGAAGGAGGAAGAGGGGGTGACGACAGGCATACCTGGCCCTGGTGGGAGCTGCCGGGCCAGGGTCCTGCAGGGAGGTGGGGGGCGCCTGCAGCCGCAGCAGGCGCAGGGCTTCGGCCAGGGCGGCCTTCACCAGCTCCATCTCCTTCTCCTGCACCTGGAGCCGCTGGCTCAGGGCCTGCAGGGCCTGCTGAGCAGGGCCCTCGCCTGGGAAAGGGGAAGGCGCGCTCAGAAGGCCCCGCCACCTGGGGGAAGCTGGAGGCTTCTTTCTCCCCGCAGCTTTGCATGGGTGCAGGACTGCGGCCCCGAGGGGAGGAGACGGTGCGGAGGGCCCAGGGCCTCCTCCTGGCGGGCAGGCGAGGAAGCTGGCAGAGCGCCGTTCCTGCCGCCGTCCAGGCCTCCGCCGGGCAGGGCGGACCGGGAGCGCGGAGTCCTGCCAGGGGGCGTGGGAACCAGAGCGGGAGCCGCAGGACGGGTGAGGGCCCAGGGCCCACCCAGCGCAGCTCGGTCTCCGGGGAAGGCGGGAGCCCGGGCAGGCAGCCCGGGGACAGAGCGGGGCCACAGGGTGAGGACCAGGAGGAGAAATGCAGTGACAGGAGAGGGCACCGGTGCAGACAGAGCCACGGGGCAGGTCCCGGGGAACCGGTGGGGGTCAGAAGCAAAAAGACACGAAATACCGGCAGGAGAGGCCCAGGTGCCTGGGACCGGGGACACCCAGGTGCGGAGCAACGGGGGGTGGGGGTGGGGTGGGAGGATGGCGCGGGTACGTCCGAAAGGACAG
>NW_005871779.1:166776-167848 GCF_000147115.1 Myotis lucifugus | reverse complement strand
CGGCTCAGCAAGGGGCGGGGCCAACCCGCTGACCCCCCGGCCCCACGGCCCGGCCTCCGCCCTCGGGGCCCTTCCGGGATCTCCGCCCCCGGACTCCCTGGGGACGCGGAGGGCGCGTGGACCTGGAGGTCTCCGCCCCCGGCCCGCCGCCCCCAGCCCCCGGGGGCCGAGCCGACCAGCCCCTCCCCCTTCCGGGAGGGGCCGGGGCGGGGCTTTCCCCAGGGGCCAGGCCGAGGCATCCCGAGTTGGCGCGGGCCGGGGCCGGGCGCCCGGCGATTACGGCTGGGTGGGCGGGTGCCCAGGGTATTGGGGTCAGGGTGGCATTAGCGCAGCTCAAGCCGGGCTGGGCTGACTCAGCGCCTGGCCCCGACAGCCCGTCCCTGCCAACCCTGCGCTTCCCGGGGCGGAGATGGGAGATGGCGCCCGTGCTGCCCCTGGCGCTGCCGCTCCAGCCCCGCATCCGGCTGGCGCAGGGGCTCTGGCTCCTGTCCTGGGTGCTGGCGCTGGCCGGTGGCCTCACCCTCCTGTGCAGCGGGCACCTCCTGGTCCAGCTGTGGCACCTTCGCACCTTCTTGGCTCCCTCCTGCCCGTTCTCGGCCCTGCCGCAGGTGGCCCTGGGCGCGGGAGCTGTGGCTCTGTGCACCGGACTGGCGGGCGCGGGAGCCAGCAGGGCCAGTTTGGACGCAGCTCAATACCCGCCCTGGCGAAGGGTCCTGGGCCCCCTGCTGGTGGCTGGCACGGCTGGGGGTGGCGGGCTGCTGGTCCTCGCCCTGGCGCTAGCCTTAGCTCTCCCTGGAAGTCTGGACACGGGGCTGGAGGAGGGCCTGGGCGCTGCCATGGCTCACTACAGGGACACACAGGTGCCTGGGCACTGCCACAACAAGCGGCTGTTGGATGAGTAGCAACTGATGCACTTTGCTGCAGGAGTCATGAGTTCAAGGTATAGTAAAGATATCAAGGGATTCGAATAATTTATCACGAATACAATATACATGTAGAAGTAGAATTGAGTTGAGTGATGTGTCGATGTAGTTCTTGAAAAAGAAAAAAAAAAAAAAACATATATAAACAA
>NW_005871779.1:165774-166676 GCF_000147115.1 Myotis lucifugus | reverse complement strand
AGTTAGAAATGTCCTCTCTCATTGTCCCTTCTCAACTCTGTGCCTGCAGCTTCTCCCCCAGGCCGCTAGCTCCAGACACCCTAACACCTGCCCCTCCCTTTGCAGCCGGATCCAGAGCAATGTGGAAGGCCTATATCTGATTGACGGAGTCCCTTTTTCCTGCTGCAACCCCCACTCACCCAGGCCTTGCCTGCAAGACCGGCTCTCAGACCCCCACGCCCACCCCCTCTTCGATCCCCGTCAGCCCAACCTAAACCTCTGGGCTCAAGGATGCCACGGGGTGCTGCTGGGGCACCTGCAGGGGCTGGCGAGCACACTGGGCAGCCTGCTGGCTGTCACCTTCCTGCTGCAGGTGAGTCAGCAAAGTGTCTGAGGCCTCCCTCCATCTGGACTCCTCACTGCCTCCAACCCTGGGGCCCTGGACCCGCTGACCCGCACCGACCTCTTCCCCTTGCTTTCCCCAGACTCCGGTGCTCCTGGGCCTGCGGTACCTGCAGACGGCACTGGAGGGGCTTGGAGGAGTCATCGATGGGGCAGGGGAGACCCAGGGCTATCTCCTGCCTCGGGGGGCTGAGACACAGGCTGAGAACAGCCTGGCTGCAGGGAGGGGCTGCCCACAGGCCAGCGCCCGGGGAGGCCCCTCCAGAAGAGGCACCGCCTGGCGAGGATCCACCTGAGGCCTAGTGGCCTGGAGCTGGGGCTGGGGGTCGGGCAGAGGGAGAAGGGGTGGAGAAGCAGGAAACCTCACAACTCTTTTGCCAAGGCCCCTGGTGGGGAAGTTGGGGGGGGGGGGGTCCCTGGGATTAGAGCGGTTAAGAATAACTAGCAAGCTGGACGGGGTAGGAGAAAAAGTGAGGGGTCCAGAGGGCCTAGCCCCTGTGGCCAGAACAGCCCAGAAACAG
>NW_005871779.1:161542-164871 GCF_000147115.1 Myotis lucifugus | reverse complement strand
TCCGTCCGCGTGTGCCACACCAGAACCTGTCCCGGGAGGACTCCGTGAGAGCCGGGCCTCTGGGCCCTCGGTGTAGACCGGATTCTCCAACCCCCTCTACACAGTGTGGGAGCCTCGGTGCCTCGAAAATGGGGCCTTAACCCCTTAACCTCTGTGGGCCAGGCAGGTGCCCAGGACTCTGGGAGACAGAGTGGCAGGGCCCCCCTGTCCTTCTCTGGCTCCCGCTGCCCTTCAGGAGTAAGCAAGGCTGCAGCTGAGTTCCGGAGGGTGAGGGTCCCTCCTGCTCCAACACCTGCCCTGTGATCCTCCTCCCAGGGCCTCACCCCTCTTCTCCCATCCCCCGTCCACCCCAGAGCTGCATGCCCACCTCCCTCCTCTTACCCGGGTGCAGTTGGCAGCCCGTGGCTCCAGGTCCTTGGGGTCCACCAGGTGGCTCAGGAGACTGCTCTCCAGGTGGCCCCGGGGAGCGGTTGCGTCAAACTGGGCATTGGGCTTAGCCAACAGCAAGGGCAGGGCCACTGCAAATCCCGCCATATCCACTGGGAACGGCCGGTTGGGCTCCCACGCCGTGTGGAAGCCCACAACCCGGCCATCCTGTACCCGCGGGCCCTCGAACCGCAGGCCGCCCACCAGCCCCACAGGCCACACGGAGACACCACGGGTCCAGCGCATCTAAGAGGTCAGGAGACAAGAAACAGACAGGGAGTGGCCCAGCGGACAGGGAGCAGCAGGAAGGACCACTTGGGTTCTCTGCCCCATGTCCCCCCTCCTCACCCAACAGCCCAGAGCAGTGATGGCGAACCTATGACACGCGTGTCAGAGGTGACACGCGAACTCATTTTTTTGGTTGATTTTTCTTTGTTAAATGGCATTTAAATATATAAAATAAATATCAAAAATATAAGTCTTTGTTTTACTATGGTTGCAAACATCAAAAAATTTCTATATGTGACACGGCACCAGAGTTAAGTTAGGGTTTTTCAAAATGCTGACACACGCAACCCACGGGTTGAGAACCGCTGCCCTAGAGCAACAGTGATAACCGAGGCAACAGGAAGCTGGCCCGCGGCCCCTTTCCCGGCCCCTCCCGGTGCTCACCTCCTCAAAGAGTTCCCGGCTGTAGGTGTTGTCATCATCAGCAAAGTACACAACTCCCCGGGTCCCCGGGGGCGGAGGGTCCTTCTCTCCCCCGACAGCGCCCCCTCCGCTCCGGAGCCAGTCCAGAGCCCTGTTCCGTTGCTCTACACCGCGGGGACGGACCCAGCCTGGCTCGCCCTCCCGGAGCCTCTGGGCCTTGGGAGTGAGGACCGCCAAGTGTGTGAAGAGCAGGCCAGAGGCAGCCAGCAGCCTGGAGACCAACGGGGTGGGGCCCTCCGCGTCCTCCACCAGCAGCCAGTGCAGCCGGGGCACCAGACTCAGGGTCTGGGACAGTCGCACCAGCTCGGCCTTCTGCACCAGCCTGGAGGGGGAGAGGCAGCAGCAGGGAAGGGGGCAGCCACCAGCTGCGCCTCCAGCCAGCAGACACAGCTTCTCCCGACCCCCTCTGGCATCCCCAGGGCCTTTCCCCAACTCCTTGTCTCGCCGTCAACTTCACAGGGACACTCACCTGCCCTGTCCTCCCACTCGTGTGTGTCACCCACCTCAGCCCTGGGAGGCACTCGGGGAAGGAATCAGATCGGGTTTGAATGCCAGGTTTGTAATTAGGGGCGACATCTGGGGGAAACGGCTCATTCTCCCCAAGTCTGTTTCCTTGGCTGTAACATGGGAATGACAGGACTCTACAACAAGGTGGTTTTAGAGATTAAATAAGATAATGGTTTTCTAAAACACCGGTGGGACCAGGTTCTTTTCCTTCTGTGCTTGGGTTTCCAGGGAGAGGGCTCTAGGGGAGTCCCTTGACTCACTCCTCGCCGGGGGAGGATGGTTTATCCGCATTTAGACAAAGAACTGGGAAGTGGGGCCAGTCTCTTCTAGGCTTCTTTCTCCCTCAGATCGGCCTGCCGGCCACAGGCTTGGTGGCATGTGTGTGTGTGTGTGTGTGAGGGGGTGGGGGTTCTAGAGCGGCCCGAGCCTAGATGGCTCAACCATCTGATTCCAGGGAGCAATTAGCAGGCCCTTTGGCTGCAGATCCAAAACCACAGTTTCCCACTTGATTTGTGTGAGTAATAAAGGCTACATTTTAATTAAAAACAAAAAAAAACACAGCATTTAGCCCCGGAACTTGTGGGTTCGATGCAATTCCTGGTCAGGGCACATGTCCAGGTTGCAGGCTCGATCCCCAGTAGAGGGCATGCAGGAGGCAGCCCATCAATGTTTTGCTTTCCCATTGATGTTTCTCCTCTTTCTCCCTCTCTCTCTCTAAAAATCAATTAAAAATGTATTTTTAAAAAATAGTGCAGCCCTTAGCACAGTGCCTGGTAAGAGTAAACACATTGTAAATAATATCTAATATAACTATTTCTAGACCCTGGTAAAAACTACCAGACTAAGTCCTTCCCCCTTTTTTTAAATAGTTTAAATTTTTTTTAATCCTCTCCTAGATTAAATCTTTATTGATTTTATATAGAGAGGGAGAGGGAAAGAGAGAGATGTAGATGTGAGAAAGAAATATCGCCCCCACTGGGGGATATGTGCCCACTGGGTATCGAACCCGAGACCCTTCAGTGCATGGGATGACACTCCAACTGAGCCACACCAGCCAGGCAGGACCAAGCCCTTGTCTACTCCAAGCTAGATAGGGTTCTCAAACTTTCTCACCAAAGGATCCCTAAGGAGAGAGAGTGAACCCCGTGGCAAGCTCCAAATTTCTTTGAAACGATATTGTTCTATCTTAAAATTTCTCACGGATTTTGTATTCCACTTCATAGCACACCCCTATCTCTTTTAGTAGAAAATAACCATTTTCCCACAAGTTTTTGAGTAAAGGTGTGGTTCATTTCCCCTGTCATTTGGCATGCCCTGGTTTGAGGAGCATTCCCTGGCCCAATGCCTCCCCCAAATCCTCTCCATCAACCCCCACCTCTCGGTCCATGCAAGCCTCTTGGGTGCACCAGAGCCCATACCTGGCATAGGTGGGGGTAACAACATAGATAGTAGGCAGGGCCTCAGGCTCAGGGGGCTGGGCAGGGGCAGGGGCTGGACGATGGAGATCAGCTTGCAGCTGGGAAATCCTCAGATCCTTCTGCCGAAGCTGCTCTGCTGCTGCCCGCAGTGGGGGGGAGGCAGTCACATGGCTGGCCTGGTCCCAGGAAGCAGGGGTCGGGGCAGAGAACCGAAGCACAGCACGTTCAGTATCCCAAAGGCCCATCATGTCATCCCATCTAGTGCAG
>NW_005871779.1:154984-161178 GCF_000147115.1 Myotis lucifugus | reverse complement strand
TACTTGAAGGGTTCAGCCAGTGGCCCTTCTTCGGAAAAAGCCTTTCGCTGGTGGGCGCGAGGACCCTATTAGGCTTGATCAGTTCCCTTATTGGATAAGTATTTACTGAAGTGCTCCTCCTGGGGAGGGCGCTGCCTTAAGGGGCTGGGGAGGGCAGCACGGGAACAAGGGCAGACACGCTCCCTGGAGAAGGCGGGCACTTAAGCAACGAACCAACACTGGCAAACTGTGATAAAGGGCCGAGGAGGAAGCAGACAGGTTAGGAACCTAAGGAGAGAATCCAGAAAAAAGCAGGGGCTCGTCTAGATGCGGGCAGGGAAGGCCTCGGGCGGCGGTGACCCTTGAGCCGAGACCTGCCGGCTGGGGAGGCCGGGGAAAGCACCGCAGGCGGAGGGAACGGGTGAAGAGCTTTGGGAGCAATGAGCGTGCGGGGTGCCGTGAGCCGTGCCGTGTCCGTTACTGTCATGGAGCCAGAGTGCCTGGAGCAAGAGCGAGCGAGAGGGTTGGTAAACGGGGGTGACGGCGGCGGGACCATGCGGGGCCCTGAACGCAGGAAGGAGCCCGGATTGCCTCCGAGGTGCGGGGGACCCGGGCGCTCCAGCGAGGGGCCCGCGCCCGGCGGCCGCGGAGGGGGTGTCGCAGGGCCGCGCCAGGTGAATGGGGTCCGCACCCCGCCCCGCCCCGCTCACCGAGCTGCACCAGCGCGTAGAGGAGGCCGGCGATCGACACTAGGAAGTAGACGAGAAACACGTTCTTCAGCTTCAGCTTCATGGCCGAGCCGCCGCCGGCGACCGGGCAGGCGGGGTCCCGCCGGGACAAGGGGTCCCGCAGGGACGAGGGGTCCCGCCCCCGCCGGACAGCCTGCAGGCCCCGCCCCTGCAGCGGCCCCGCCCCGCGGCCCGCCTTCCTCGCGCTCCCCTCGACCAGCTCCCGGGAACTGGGGCTGGGAAGCCGGCCTGGGCCCACATCCGGTCAGTCTGGAACACCCCCAGCCCCCCGGGTTCACTTCCGGTCCCACCGCCTCGTTCTGGAAACCTCGGGTGGTGACGTCATATCCGGCGTGTCAAGCGCTCTGGGCGGCTGTCAAGGAGCCGGTGGGAGCACGTGGGCGGGGCTGGGAGGCCTTCCCCTTGAAGTCCCGCCCTTGTGCCCAGGTTTTCTCCTTCTATTCATCCCCCCACCCGTCAGTCACAGCCCAGTCACAGTAGCTCAGTAAATACTTGTTACAGGAGTGACGGAAATCCAGGGCCTGTCATGTGTTCTAGGTCCATCTCATACAGTCCTCGCCATAATCCTAGGGCCTAGGCGATAGATGGTATTGCCTAATTTATAGATACGCAACTATAAGATCGACAAAAGTTATGTGTCAACGTAAGAAACATTCAGGCCTGCAGAGAAGTTTTGTGAGTTGATTTGAGCCAAACTGTCAGACAATTGCTGGAAGCAAAATTTCTATGGATTGAGAACATGCTCCAGAGAATGGCAGTTTTGCATCTTATTTTATGCATGACAGTCAGAAGAGAAGACATTGGTGATAGGTTAGGGAGGCAGGAGAAAGCAAAATGAGGAAACCTTTGGGATCGAATAAAATGTAAAATGATAGACACGCACTTCTTTTGGGTAAGGGGTACAGGATAGTTAATAGTCAACAATTACCTCAGTAACAACGAGGGGATTTGTGGTTTCCACTCTGGTTCCGTGCTTTGAGGGTTGGAGGGGAAAGAAAATTACTTTGACCTTCCAACGGTGTGTTATCTAGATGCAAGAGACAACAGACAAGGCCTAATGAAGGTGAAAATGGGAACTTTGTCAGGGACATGGCTACCCACCATAATAAACTGCCTTTAGTTAAAAAGTTTTTTTAAGGATTTTTATTTATTTATTTATTAATATATTTTATTGATTTTTTACAGAGAGGAAGGGAAAGGGATAGAGAGTTAGAAACATCGATGGGAAACACTGATTAGCTGCCTCCTGCACATCCCCCACTGGGGATGTGCCTGCAACCAAGGTACATGCCCTTGACCAGAATCGAACCTGGGACCTTTCAGTCCTCAGGCCGACGCTCTATCCACTGAGCCAAACTGGTTAGGGCAAGTTAAAAAGTTTTAATTTCAGACCATCCTTTGTGATTACGTCAGGTCTCTGAGTTTGTGAGGCCACCACACAGGCCTTCCCTGAGCGCGTCAGGTTTAATGTGTGGCCTCTATCCATCCATATATGTAATTGCCATTGTGCAATTTTCTACATCCTTTCTAGATACATGATTCCAGGTATCCTCTGACCCACATTTCTCAGGTGATGATGGGGGCTTAATGGGGGGGGGGGAGGCAAGGCAATGGGCTATCTCCCAGGGAACTGACTGAAATATTTCCTGAGTGGAGGAATTTCATAAACACATCCTCTAACTCCTGAAATGAAGCAGAGTTTTGCCACCCAAAATATGCCTTTTGGGGATATGATTTTAAGCTGATTATTTTTAAGAAATGACTCAAACCCAGCCGGCATGGCTCAGTGGTTGAGCCTCGACCTGTGAACCAGGAGATCAGGATATGATTCCGGGTCAGGGCACATGCGGGGTTGCGGGCTCCATCCCTAGTGTGGGGCACGGTGCAGAAGGCAGCTGATCAGTGATTCTCTCTCCTCATTGATGTTTCTCTCTCCCCCCGTCTCCCTTCCTCTCTGAAATCAATAGAAAAATATTTTTTAAAAATGACTCCAGAAGAGTCTTTTACCTCCCCCTGACCTGCCTAAAGGAATTCAGAGACAGAAAAACCTGCTTACAGAAAGGAAACTGTCACCTTAGGGTCCTAAGAGCTAAGAATGGCAAGTCTGTTAGGCTCCCCTCTGCCTCCCATTGTTTCTGGGTGGCCAGGCAAGAATTTGTTTACCAAATGTTTGCTCTTTCTCATCTACCTGTGAATTGCCTACTTTCCATTTGAAGTCCCAGACTCCTGCCTCCCTCTGGCCTGGTGGGCTTGTGGTCTGGGGCATGTGGGCCTTAACTGCCTGATTTATCCTCAGGTCCCATATTCTCACAGACCCGAAGACTATTTCCTCCTAATAATCTCACTCAATTTATTAAACAAGTCAGAAATTAGAAGTGTAAAAGTTATTTTCCCTCCCCACACTCATTAGGTACAAATCATCTGCCAGTGGTTCTCAACCTTCCTAATGCCGCGACCCTTTAATACAGTTCCTCATGTTGTGGTGACCCCCAATTTCATTGTTACAAATTGAACATAAGTAAAGCATAGTGATTCATCATAAAAACAATATGTAATTATATATGTGTTTTCCGATGGTCTTAGGTGACCCCTGTGAAAGGGTCGCGACCCACAGGTTGAGAACCGCTGAAGCAGTCATTTTCGCTTAAAAAAAAAAAAAAGCTAGTTTTCTTGTAAAATCATCTCTAAGACTTGTGGTCAGTCTACAAAATGGAAAATTATCTCCTGTCACTAAAACAGTGGGAACATTTTTGAAATGCTGCTAGCTAAAGAGAACATCTGGTCATATAGCTATTTCTCTTCAAGAGGGACCCCATCAGCTCTGGTCACTACTATTAAATAGGCCTACCAAAATCTTGTCAACAAAAAACATCCAAACCTGTAAAGAACTTTAGTTTATTTGAGCCAAACTGAGGACATACACCAGGAAGCAAGTCCTCAAATGCTCTGGAATGGCAGTTTTGCAGCTTATTTTATACGTTAAAATCAAAGACGTAAAGAAGGTGCATGAAACCCACGGGTGGTAGACTAAGGAGCAAGCATAGCAGGGAAATATCTAGTATTGGGTAAAAGGCAAAGTGGGGAGACACACACTTGTTTACATGGGTGGGCACAGGATAGTTAATATCTAAGATTTATAGCACCTAGACACAGTATGCAAGGAACGTGTTTCATGCTCTGGTCCTGTGTCTGGGGACTGTGACTGCACCTCCCAGAGGTAGGAAAAGAAAATTACTCTGACATTTCAAAAGTATGTTATCCGCCCTGGCCAGTGTGGCTCAGTGAGTGGGGCAACCGCCCATGCACCAAAAAGCTGCTGGTTCGATTCCCGGTTAGCGCACATGCTCTGGTTGCTGACTCAATCCCTGGTAAGGGGTGTACGGGAGGCAGCCCATTGATGGGATGTTTTTCTCCCTCTCCCTTCCTGTCTCTAAAAATCAATTAAATTAAAAACAAACAAACAAAACAAAGGTATGTTATCTTAAATAGACAGAGCCCTGGCTGGGTGGGTCAGTTGGTTGGAGCATCATCCCGTACACCAAATGCTGCAGGTTCAATTCCAGGTCAGGACATGTACCTAGGTTGGGGGTTCAGTCCCCAAATGGGATGCATGTGTGTGTGTGAGCAATCAATATTTCTGTCTCTCCCTTCTTTTCTCTAGAAGTTGATGGAAACATGTCCTCTGGTAAAAATTAAAATATTAAAAAGACAAAGCTCACGTTTAGATTGACCTTTGCTAAGGAAGATATAGGCCTAAGATGTGACTACCAGCCATGACCTTCCCAGTTTGGAATTTGTGATCAGACCATCCTGTGTGGCAACTTTACACACACACACACACACACACACACACACACACACGCACACACACACGCACACACACACACGTATATATGTATATTTTAAAAATTGACTAGAGAGAGGGAGAGGGATAGAACGAACATCAATGATGAGAGAGAATCATTGATCAGCTGCCTCCTGCACAACCCCCACTGGGGATCGAGCCTGCAACCCGGGCATGTGCCCTGCTTGAGAATCGAACTATGACCTCCTGGTTCCTAGGTCTATGCTCAACCACTGAGCCACGCTGGCTGGGCCTGTGTGGTAACTTTTGGCCACTGAGCTGGTCACGTCTGCCAGGTGCCTTCCAAGCGCATCAGGTTTATTGCATCACCACTTTTTCATTCACAATCTGATGACCTCAAGGGGCTCCTCTATGAAAATATTGGCATCTAGCAAACTGAGACAGTCTTGCACTTTTCATTTTTCTGAATGGAAAAAGGCTTATGCTGAGGCTACATACAATGTCAGGCCTGCAGGATTCTAATGGGTCTATAGTTCAGGCCAGAACTAGAATCCAGACACCAACCGCTATTTATCGTTTATCTCTTTATTGTTTCTCCTTTTATCAAAACCTGTCACAGCTGAGGGCCAAGAGGAAGTAAAAAAAATTGTCACAAATATGTCCCCTCATCCCCAGTTAGTCCTCCCTCACCCCCCACCCCCCACCCCGGGCTTCGGGCCCACCCCGGGCACACATGATCATCTCCCGCCCCCCTCAGCCTTCTCCCAGCAATAAATACAGGTGACTGTGATTCAATGAAACCACAACTGATTTCTCCATCTTGAATGCCCCTCAAGGGGACAAAAAGGGGACAAAATAAGTGTAATGCCCACTCCCACTTAAGAAGTGGAAACTTCTTTCCCCTTAGGACAGGGGGGGCAGAACTGCCCCTGTCAGAGCTGCAGCAGCTCTAGAAGGAATGGGAAAGAGGAAAGGTTGGAAGCAGAGGGAAGAGAGGGAAGAGGAAGTTCTCCAGCAACCTCACTCCTTTGATCCATTCACCCCTTATCAGGTAAGGGGTGGTCCCAGTGTGT
The DNA here is from genome assembly GCF_000147115.1 of Myotis lucifugus. Taxonomy (NCBI): domain Eukaryota; kingdom Metazoa; phylum Chordata; class Mammalia; order Chiroptera; family Vespertilionidae; genus Myotis; species Myotis lucifugus. Next base: position 155,572 of record NW_005871779.1, on the reverse strand, counting down.
CGTGGGACACAAAAATGGGAGGGCTGACAGAGAAGAGGCAGGAGGAAGAAATACAGAGGAAAGCAGCCTAGTAGGGAGGGACGGGGTCGGAGAAAAGGAGCCCTAAAGGTCACTGCCCTCGACTTCTTCCAGGGAATGGCATCCACACCCCCGAGAGGCATGAGTGGAGAGGGTCTGGCGGGTTCAGACGCCCAGAAGGAAGGAGAGAAGGGAAAGCAAGGGCCCTGTGGTCCCCAGGTCTTCACAGGTGAATGTGCTCCAGACAGAGCAACAGAGTGAAGGGAGGCTCGGGGGGGGGGGGGGGGGGGGGACCGGGAGCGGGGAGCAGGAAATCCCAAGAGGAACTCCCAGCCCAAAGACAGCCCTCATCCTGCCCAGGGGGTGGGAGAATCCGGGGCTGGGGATAAAAACAGGGACGTCTGGGGAAGGGCAAAGTCCAAGGCAGAAGGAACAGTAACTCACATTACAACGGCACCCCTCCCCCCCAAAATCCCTTGGGTTATCGCAGGGGAAAACTCCCGTCAGAAGCCCCGTTGACCCCCGGGTTGGGCAGGAATCACACAAAAGTCTCAAGGTCGTGCTGGAAGG
>NW_005871779.1:113776-154831 GCF_000147115.1 Myotis lucifugus | reverse complement strand
CCTACAGGCGGGTGTCCCTAGCCTGCCCTGGCTCCCCTCTTTCCTCACCTTTTGTCTGGAGCACCACGGCTGCTGGCTTTCCGGCCCCCATTATCACCACCCGCTCGATCCAGATTGGTGTCTCAAAGTGGCCTTTGGGGTCTGCTGAGCTGGAGGGAGCAAGATGGGAGTAGATGTCAGAGTGGAAGGAAGGAGGCGGCCCAGAACAAGAAAAGGGCCCAGTGAGCTGTGAGCATCCCTGAGGCCCAGCCGCCCCAGCAGCTGCCAAGGCAGACGGGCACCTCATTACCTGGAGACAAGGGCGTTGCCAGAGAATGAGAATCGACGCAGCAGGAACTCGTGCCGAGTCTGGTAGTTGAACGTGTGCCCATCATCTAGAAAGAGCTCTCCTTGGGCTGTACCCTGAGGAGGAAGTGGGACAGGTGAGAGCTGAGCCCAGGAGGGAGTGAGGCCCATCCATCCCCAGGGGACTGCCTGTGCTCTCACCTGCGGGCTGAGTGCAACGAAGAGAGTGATGGGGTCATCCTTCATGCAGTCGGAAGCGCGCCGCACGCGCATCCACCGAGGCACAATGGTCCCCCCGCGCTGGAACACAGGGATCTAGGGCAAGAGCAGCGATGGGGTGAAGCTGCCTGTTGTCCAACCTGGCCTTGCAGCATCCTTTGCTGTTGCCCATCTGTTCGCACGTGGGTACTGGACCCCAAAGCACACACTGTCTCCCCGTCTGGAAGCCTACAGGCAGCCGGAGCTGGGAGGCGGGTCAGGCATACTCACACTGCTTAGCGTCACAGGCAGGTACAGGGTCTGGGGACCATGATGTTTCTGGTAGCTCTGAACGTCATACCACACCTGTGGGCGACAAGACAGATTTGGTCACTCACCACACAGGCCACCATCGCAAGTACCCCATTCGGCCACCACCATCCGTTATTTCCCACCACACCCTTCCTTAACTCACCTCCCCTTGGCCAGGCAGATAGACCTGCACGCCATGAGCCCCAGCGTCTGATACAGGGTGAACCAGCAACGCATCCCCTAAACAACAGAATCAACGCAGAACTCAAGAGATCAGTTCCCAGCCAGGGAGCACCACAGCGCCTGCCATGCACCACCAGCCTCCCCTCCTTCCTCCCCGTGTGTTCACAGACCCCCTCCCGCAAGTGCTTACTTCTCAGCCCACCCACCACCAACCGTCCTCCCATTTCTCACCAAGCAGGAACTGGTCATCTATACTGAAGGTGCTCACATCCTGCGGATAGTGTACCCACAGGGGCCTAGGAAGGAAGGAAGATAAGAAAGGAACACACTTGCTGTTTTGGCAGATGTCCACGATGCTACCCCGGGAGGTGACAAGAACAGCACAGGGGTAGAAGCCAGGAGCTTCCAGCCAGTGTGGGGGAGGGCCTCAGCTCTGCAACCTCAGCTCTGCCTAGGCTCAGCTCCGCCTAGGCACTAACTTCCTCGCCCAGCTCCCTGCCTCCTCCTGCCGCCCCTCCAACTGTTCTGCACGCAGCCGTCCAGTGGCCACTTGGTTATCCTGGCCGGCAAGGCCCTCCAGGACCAGGTCCTCTTTTTCTCCTCCATCTCACCTCCTACCTCTCCTTCTGGTTCCTTCCCCGACACACACTGGTTTTCCTACTCCTGGAACACAACGCACTCATTTCCACGCTAGAATTTTGCACTTGGAGTCTCATCTGTTTGGAACACTCTTCCTCTAGATCACAAAATCCATCTTAGTCATCACTCAGGCCTCATCTCACATGGCCTTCCTCTCAAAAAGGCCCTGGGTGGAACCTAATTCCATTATGCTCTTCTATTTTTCAAAGAGCTGGTCCCTGCTGCCAATTTTCTAATTTATGTATTTGTTTCCTCCCAAGAATAAACGTTCCACAGCATAGGACACCTGTCTGCCTTGATTCTAGCGCTGGGCATAGAGATGAATAACGCCTAACCTGTCGTAAGTACTCAATAATGTCCCCTCTATTCATTCCTATTGGTCTCTGCTTATTCTGGACCCTCCTTTACAAAGCCCTGGTGAGTGAAGGAAGAGGTGCAGAGATGGAGCCCAGCCCCGCCCAGCCACCTCAGCTGATGTAGACCCAAAGAATGCCTCACCTCATGACAGGAAAGCCTTCGCGATGGGCCTGATAGAAGAGGGTGTACCAGAAAGGCAACAGGGCATATCGCTGGCCCAAGGCATCTCGGATCATGTCGTGGTACTGAGACGGTAACAGCCACGGCTCTCGCCGCCCAGTGTCCAAGTGGGCATGTGCCCGGAAAAATGGCTGGTAGGCACCCATCTGGTACCAGCGCACAAGCAGCTCTGGCTCCGGATTCTTGAAAAAGCCGCCCACATCAGCTGGGAGAGGGGAGGGGAGAAGTAGGTTGGAAAAGAGGGTGAAGGAGGGCAGCTGCCTAGGCGCGCCCCGAGGCCCCACGCTGGACTCTCAGCTCTCCATTCATGCCCAGGTCCTGTGCCCGCTACCTTGTCCCCCTCCCACCAAACCGAGGACCACAAATCCCCTCTCACCCCCACAGAAGGAGAGTCCCACCAGCCCCAAGCTGAGACACATGGGGATAGAGATCTTCAAGTGGTCCCAGTCAGCAGTGTTGTCCCCTGTCCACACGGCTCCTGAGGAAGACAAGAGGGGGGGAGCTTGCAAAGAGAGAAAGGGCTCAGCCTTTTCAGCTGACCTCTCTGACCTGCCACACCGGCTCTGGGCCCCCAGGGTCCTGCTGAAGAGGGCAGAGGTCACAAGAGCACGTGAATGGATACCCCTCTCTGGTGCCCTGAAAGTGCAGAGCCGGAAGGGTGCAGAGGGGAGCGCTCCGAGGATGGCTGCGTGGACGGATTTCCCCAAGAACCAGGCCGAGGTCCACGGCTTCTCCCATCTGGCCTCCCACCCTCTCCCTCAGCTCTATCTCCTCTTTTTTTTTAAATGGAATCTATACTATGTAACCTTTTTTTTTTTTTTTTTAATATTTTATTAATTTTTTACAGAGAGGAAGGGAGAGAGATAGTTAGAAACATCGATGAGAGAGAAACATCGATCAGCTGCCTCCTGCACACCTCCCACTGGGGATGTGCCCGCAACCAAGGTACATGCCCTTGACCGGAATCGAACCCGGGACCTTTCAGCCCACAGGCCGACGCTCTATCCACTGAGCCAAACCGGTTTCGCCTACCCTCCACATCTTACCGTAGCGCTGGGAGCCAGCGAAGAACGCCCTGCTCAGGACAAAGGGGCGTTCCACACCCCCAGAGCGCTGCACCAGCCCATCAGCAGTCGCCATGTGCTGAGTGGAGACAGGAGAGGGCAGGGGCAGTGAGGAGCAAAGGCCAGCTGTCATCTGTTGCAAGTTCCCAGCCCGCCGTCCCTCCTCTCCAGCCTCTTACCACGTAGAAGCCGTAGATGTTGTGCACATCTCGGTGCTCCCAGCCCCCGTAATGCTGGGCATCCTTGAGCATGGTGACCTCAGGGCCATTGAACACAGAGGGTTCATTCATGTCATTCCAGACATAGAGGTTGGGAGCTGAGCCCTAAGAGCACAAGGAAGAAAATGGGGACAGAAGGACAGAGGGAGAAAGAAGACAAACAGCGTCAGAGCAAAGAGCTCCTCGGAATCCAGAAAGACGCATTTCTCAGGGTCATCACGGCCCTGATACTATCGGCACCCGACCACAGCAGGTTACCAAGCAGAGCACGGCCAAGGCGAGGAGGTGGGGCGGGAAAGACAGAGGCCCGCCATACCTTATAGTCGTCAAAGTTGAACATGTTAGCCCACCAGGCCCTCATCCTGGGATTGGTGAAGTCGGGGTAACCAGCGGCGCCTAGAAGTTAAGGGTGGCTGTCAACCCCAAGGGGCATAATGGTCACCATTCTACCTCCCTGGTCTTCTGACAGCCTCTCCCTCAATTCTGGGGCTGCACCACCTACCTGGCCAGCACCAGCCCTCGTAGTCAGAGCCATCCCGCGTTTTAACATAGAGACCCTGGTTCTGCAACTCTTCATGTACGCGGTAACCAGAGTCCACCTTGATGTGGGGATCCACAATGGCGACCAGCTGGGAGCAAGGAACACGGGTGGTCAGAGCTCTCCAGGGCTGTCAGAAGCCCAACCATGGCTGTAGTCCTCTTACCTTCCGCTTCTTGGATGCCAACTTCTCCAGCATGGTGAGGGGCTGGGGGAAGCGGCTGGGGTCCCAGGTGAAGTACCGCTTGCCATCGGCGTGTTCAATGTCCAGCCAGATGACATCGCAGGGCAGGTTGTAGTCATCGAAGCCCTGGTTGACTGCCAGCACATCGGCCTCGTCCCGGTAGTTCCAGCGGCTCTGGTGGTAGCCGAGGGAGAAGAGCGGGGGCAATGCCTGGGTCCCTGCAGGTTCAGCGAGGGACGGGGGTCACCATGGAATCAGGCCAACCTGGGGCTTCTGGGGACACCCAGACACTGAGGGAGGCTTGTAGACCAAAGGGAGACTAAAGGGCACGGGACTTCTGAAAGAGTCACTCCCTCGAGAAGCCACGGCCGCAGCCTCCTGTGCAGCGTGGGCCGCGTACCTGTGAGGCTGGCGTACTGTCGGAACACGTCGGAGACCGAGGGCCCAAGCAGCAGGAAGACATCGATGATGCCGCTCTCCGACATCCAGCGGACATCTGTCTGCGGGGTTTCCCCCGAGCCCTGCAGGTAGTCTAGCATCTTCCCAAACAGGGTCTGGAGAGAGGACAGAGAGAGGTCCAACACCCACTCTCGTTCCCAATCCAAAGACAAAGCAGCAACGTTTCCCTCAAAACCCTCCTAACACTGGCTCCTAAGGCGTCAATCTGAGCTGAGACTAAATGTCACCTCCCAGTGAGGCTTTCCTGGGTGCCACCACCGGAGGCACCGCTGCCCCACGCCCGCCTCGTGACTGCCCCATGTCTTTCTCAGCACTTACCACTGAACTCGTCTCGCTGTCTTTGCTGTCTAACAGCGCTCCCTCCCTGAGCGGGAGGCCTTTTCCTACCTCAATAAGCAGTGCTGTCCCAGCACCTACAGAGTATCCAGCCCATAACGTACTGACAAGAAATGCATGAGTGTGTGTCTTCTGCAAGTGGCAGGGAACTCGCAGGCGGCTCCCGAGGCCCAGGGCCCCCTCTCTCACCCAACCCCAAATGGGCTACCCCACCAACCTCTTCAAAGCTCATGCCAGCACCCCACCTGTCTCTAGGCCCGACGACGCCCTCCTTCCTGCTCCCCTGCCCGTGCGCTCACCTTCCCGGCAGTGTTGGAGGAGATGTCCACCCACGTCTCTGCAGCGTTGAGCCAGAAGATGCCCAGGTCCCGATGCGGACTGTGTGCCAGGAGCACAGGCACAGACCCGTACAGGGCCATGGGGTTGTACAGCTCGTACTGGAACACATCCAAATTGTAGAGGCGATATGGCTCCCCACCCCTGCAGGCAGACAGACAGACTGGCCCCAGGCCCTGGCACACACAACCCCACCCCTCCCGCAGACACAGGTGAGGGATATAAGAAACGGCCCCTGCGCTTTATCAAGGAAGAATCTTCCAGTGATAAAGGTGATCTGGGCACAGGAAGTGATCCATGCCTGATTGGCGTATCCAATCTGCATGCACATCTCCCACCTTCCCGACTCCTCTATCCCCATATCCTGAGGGCAGCCTGGGACTCACTCAGTGACCTTCAGCCGCAGGCTGTCTGCATGCTCAGGGATCCCATACACATGCTCCATGCCCGGCAGAGAGAAGTCCAAGCCCACAGACGTGGGGCCTGGAAGAAAAGCGAAGGATGCGCTCCAGAGCTGCTGCCTGGCGAGGACTCCGTGCGCCCCCACCCCGGACGCTCCGTCCCTCACCATACGGCTTGCTGTCAGAGTGGGTTTTGAACGTCTCCTCCCAGGCTCCCGGCTCATCTTTCTCTGTCTTCCCCTGGGTCTCTTCTGGCTGTGGGCGGAGAGCAGACACTGCCCATCACACAGCAGCTCTCTCCTCCCCGCCCGTTTTCGCAGTCCCCTCCCTGAGAGCGAGACGGAGCTCCGGTTTCTTGTGGGCCTTTCCGCTCCATCCTCCCAGCCGGCCCTGGGCTCCAACCACGCACCCCACACACTTGCCTTGTCACCATCCCCAGGCGTTTCCTCGGGCTGGGCGCCATCGCCCTCAGCTGGGTCTTTTGATTCTTGCCTGGAAGGTAGGAGAGCTGTCTGCTCCAATCCAGAGGGGGCAGGGACGAGGGGCTAGTGGAAGGAGGGGTGAGGGAATAGAGAGCCAAGGGTCCAAAGGAACGAAGGCAATGGAGGAAGGGACCGAATGGTGAAGCCTAGAGAGGGACCCCCATGAATATAAGTGTCCAAAGGACATGGAGAGAAATGAGGAGTGAATGCCACCAGGAGGTGTTTCCACACGGAGGTCCAATGGCCTGGGTTCGGAATGCCAGTCCTGGCTCTGCTGCCTCCGGGGAGACTGGCCCCAAACGCCCTCGCTGGGCCTCAGCCTGCTGGCCTGACATCAGGTTTTGCAAGGCCGGTGGGTCACACCACGATCAAGCCGCTACGGATAAATGCAGGGACTCGCACAAGAGGGGTGCCCAAGCCTGCTTTCCAGGGCAGCTGGCAAGCAGCTCTGCTCAGAGCCTAGTGCGCCCCCGCTGAGAGCCAGGAACCCCAGCAACAGGCAGCATCTCTCCAGCCCTTGGCAAAGCAAGAAGCTCCCTACATTCCTTAGGGACTTCCCATATTTCATCTTCCTTCTCCCAGTCAGGAGAACAGGGACCAGGGCCCACATAGCTGGAGAAAAAGAGGTGAGTGAAGGGCAGGGCATGGAAGGGTCTGGGGCCCCTTCCCCTGGGGGTCAGAGTGCAGGGTGGGTCAAGGCAGAGGAACACATACAGTACCAATGGCCATGATTTACCTAGAGAAAATGTTCTTGATCTTATCCCAAATGCTACCGAGCGTGAGACTAACTTTATCCGAGAAACTAGGGCAGGAGATGGGTAGGGAAGGGAGAAGGAGGCACAAAACCAACACAAAAACAGAAACATAAAAGTGAGTTTCAGTCGACAAACTTCCAGACATGGGGGGTGGGGGGAGAGGAAGAAAATAAACCTGGGAAATGTGATGGCGTGAGAAGGGAAAGGGAAAGGCAGACCCAGGCAGGCCTCTCAGAGGAGGTGCCCGAGGTACAGCCCAGGGACAAAAGTGACCGCCTCCTGGTTTTAGAGGAAATGAAGAAAACTGTGACCTGGCCTGCTTCCTACCAGCCCTCAGCCCCTACCTGACTGTCCTACCCGTCTTCCCCCAGGGACCCAGTGCCAGACCCCACAACACCCTTAGGCTCTTTCAACTAGGTTGCCTGCAGCCCCAACCCTGGTACTCACGAGACCCTGGGGGCCCTCTGGTGCTCAAAACCCAAGAGTCCTCGGGCATTGACGCTGAGCAGAAGGCTGCGGTCCTCCAGCAGGTCCAGGCGGAACGGCCGTGCTGTCAGGATGATTTTATAGGGTCCCTCAGCCACGGTGAGCTCCACACTGTTGTCGTCACGGCCAGAGACAGAAAGCCTGGAAAGAAGATCGAAAGGATTTTTTTTTCCCTTGAGGTAGAAAAGTATTTAAACACAACTTAGAAAACACTAACACCAGAAGCTGTAAAAGACCGATACATTTGAGCCCAGCCAGAGTGGCTCAGCTGGTTGGAGTGTGGTCCCACGCACTGAAAGGTTGCCAATTCGATTCTTCGTCAAGGCACATGCGGAAGGCAACCAGTCCATGTTTCTCTGTCTCACTGATGTTTCTCTCTCTTTCCTCTCCCTTCTTCTCTCTAAGCATGTCCTCGAGTGAGGATTTTTTTTAAAAACATGTTTTTACTGATTCGTAGAGAGAAAAGAAGGGAGATGGATGGAGAGATAGAAGCATCGATGAGAGAAAAACATCATCGATGGACTGCCCCCTGCACACCACTTACTGGGGATCGAGCTGCAATGGGGGCATGGCCCTGACCAGGAACAGAACTAGTGACCTCCTGGTTCCTGGGTCGACGCTCAACCACTGACCACACTGGCCAGGCTGGGTGAGGGTTAAAAAACAAAAACAAAAACTAATACATTTTAAACACTAAAATTCAGAACGTCTACTTATCAAAAAACACCTTAGGATCAACAAAAACAAGAAAAGTCAGAGACACTGTACTAGACTAGAGGAGCCCAAGGAGACATGACAACTAAATCGTAACATGATGCCCTACATGGGATAGAACAAGGCATGAGGTAGGCCACGTCAGTGTGGGTAATAGGTAAGAGCACTGGCCCATGCACCAAAGGGTGAAGGGCTCGATTCCCATCAAGGGTACCTCGGCTGCAGGTTCAATCCCTGGCTCCGGTCGGAGTGTGTGTGGGAGGCAACCAATCAATGTGTCTCTCATCTCCCCCCACCCTCCCACCACCCTGCTCTCCTCCCCTTCTATGCTCTCTAAAAATCTATAGAAAAAATACCCTCAGATGAGGATTAACCAAAAACAAAAAAGAAAAAGGCATTAGATGAAAGCTAAGGAAATTTGAATAAAATATGGACTTTAGATAGTTAATAATGGCATCAACTCATTAGATAGGACAACTCTACCACAGTAATGTTAACAACAGGGGGAAACAGGAGTGGAGGGTATAAGGAATTTTCATAAAATTCTTGCAACTTTCCTAAATATCTAAAACTATTCTAAAATTTAAAAAATTTTTTCCAAGGCACCTTTAGGAAAGTAGAAAGATAAGCTACAATCTGGGTAAGATAGCTGCAATATAAATGGTAGAGAATTAGTGTCATAGTGTCAAGACATGAATTTCTACAAATCAATAAGGACAAACAATATAAACGGAAAATAAGCATAGTTGGCAACTACCATTTCACAGACTAGTAAGCCAGAATGACAGATACACAGATGGTCAATCTCATTAATAAACTAGGGAAAACAACCAAGCCAAGACCACCACATGGTATCATTCAACACCCATTCCACTGACAAAAATTAAGTCCAATAGTACCAATCTGGATCAGTGTGGACCCCATGCTGCTGGTGGGAGGGTACACTGGTAAGCCATTGGGCGGTACCTTAGAAAGTAGATCATCTCCACATTCCACAGCCCTGCAGTCCCCTCCTAGCTCTACACTGAAGAGACACTTGCACAGGGACAGGAGACATGGACAACAATGTTCATGCCAACACTTCGAATAGCAAAACACTGGAAATGACTAAAATGTTCATCAACATAGAAACGATAAATAAGTTGGGATATAATCATAAAACATTATCAGCAGTGAAAAAATGAACTATGTGCAACAGAGTTAAATAAAGTTATGTGAAAAGAGGAAATCCCAGAAGACATTCATTGAGATCAATGTCCCTATAAACCTCAAAAATGAACAAAACCACGTAATTTATTGCTTAGATACAAACACACAAGTATATTTATGTGTTTATATACATACATGACACAACCGTAAGAACAAAAAGCCAAGGGACTGATAAACTTCAGAATAACAACCGTAACTGGGGGAGTGAGGGGCACAGGACAGAGAGAAGCACATGGATGGGCTGGGTGAAGGATTTATGTTATCTTCTAAATCAGCGGTTCTCAACCTGGGGGTCGAACGACCCTTTCACAGGGGTTGCCTAAATACATCCTGCATATCAGGTATTTACATTACGATTCATAACAGTAGCAAAATTACAGTTATGAAGTAGCAACGAAAATAATTTTATGGTTGGGGGTCACCACAACATGAGGAATTGTATTAAAGGTTCGTGGCATTAGGAAGGTTGAGAATCTAAATCAAACACTTAAGCCTGGCAAGTGTGGCTCAGTGGTTGAGCACTGACCTATGAACCAGGAGGTCATGGTTTGATTCCCGGTCAGAGCACATGCCTAGGTTTCCGGCTCGATCCCCAGTGGGGGCCGAGAAGGAGGCAGCTGACCGATGATTCTCTCTCATCATTGATGGTCTCTCTCTCCTTTTCCCTTCCTCTCTGAAATCAGTAAGATAGATAGATAGATAGATAGACAGATAGATAGATAGATATATTTTTTAAGTGGAAGAGAAAATAAGTGAAACAGAGAAAGAAGATAGGGGAGGGTGAGGGGTGTGGCAAGGTGCTCGTCAGCTATTGTCCCAATGTTAAGAAAGGTCAAATGCCAAGTAAAAATTTATCAGGAAGGAGAAAAGGGCCATGAAGATGGACAGGTTTTCTGAAAAGGTTTACCGAGCTGTGGGGGGATCAGCCACCAACACATCTGGCACCCGGTATCGAGGCCGCCGGGGCTCCAGTTCATCGATCCTGATCCGAGTCATGTTCTTCTGAAGGCCCTGGAGCTCCAGCACCAGCAACACCTGGGGGCAGAGGTTTGGATCTGGATAAAGTGGAGGATACACCATGGAATGACCTCTGAACCCACTCCCTCCTGAGGGGTCTCCCGCTCCTAGACCCTTGCCTACGGGACCTGAGGTCTGAATTCCTCACAAAGTGAAAGTCCCCAGATGGCTGGACAGGATGCTGGCTGTAGGTTCCCCTTCCCGAATCCCCTCTGGCCACTTCCCCACCCCCACCAGATTCCCTTTTCTCCCCTGACCTTGGTGACCTCGTTGATCAGATGGACTGTGAGGGCATCAGGACCAAGCTGCAGAGAATCCAACAAGGCTCGGTATGGAGAGAGGCCTGGCTGTATGTTTCGCTGCCGCCTGCCAAGCAAATGGTTTAGAAGATGGGAGGGTGCCCCAATGTCTCTAGGTTCCCCATCACCTGCCATGTCCCCAGGCTACCCCATCGGCCACAGAGACCACCTTTTTACCCTACATCCCATCCCACGCTCCTAGAAGTATCATACTTGCAGAAGGAACTCTCTTCACAGGTCTTAAAGTTGCTTCTATCCACGGCAAGGGTAAGTCCCAGGCAGACCCCTAGACAAGCCAGCACCAAACCTGTCCAAGACCTAAGGAGAAAAAGGACAAAAGAGGGAACAATCAGTATGGGGTGAGAAAGGGCCTCACTCTCAGAGGTAAAAGCCACAGTCCTAAAAGACAGCTCAGCCCTGGCCGGTTTGGCTCAGTGGATAGAGCATCTGCCTGCAGAATCATGGGTCCCAGGTTCGATTCCAGTCAAGGGCATGTACCTTGGTTGCGGGCACATCCCCAGTGGGGAGTGTGCAGGAGGCAGCTGATTGATGTTTCTCTCTCATTGATGTTTCTAACTCTATCCCTCTCCCTTCCTCTCTGTAAAAAATCAAAAAAAAAAAAAAAAAAAAAAAAAAAAGCTCAGAAAAAGGAAAAAAGATGGATTCCCATTAAAGAGAAAAGAAGGCAGGTGGGCATGAGGTTAAGTTGTCAGGCTGAGGAGTTAGCTCATTCACACTTTCCTTTAAAAAGGCAAAGAGCTAAATAAATAAATAAAAACAAAAAGGCAAAGAGCCTGGCCGTGGTGGCTGAGAGTCGACCTATGAACCAGGAGGTTACAGTTCAATTACCGGTCAGGGCATATGTCCAGGTTGCAGGCTCAATCCCCGATCGTGCAAGAGGCAGCCAATCAATGATTCCCATCATTGATGTTTCTTTCTCTCCCTCTCCCTTCCTCTCTGAAATCAGTAAAAAATATATTTTTAAATGCAAAAAATGTACAATTCAATGGTTTTTAGTAACAAACAAACAAACAAAAAAGGCAAAGAAAGTGGACCAAGGATCTTTGGCCGTCAGAGGCCTTGGTACTGACTCTGGTTACATCAGCCTCTCAGAGCAGAGGAGCTAGCCCCAGGGGAGGTGGCGGGACCTGTGTGTGGAAGAGGGAAACAAAGCAAGCCATGCCTTTCCAGGGGAAGGCACTGGGTGGGGCAACAGTGAAAAAGTTAAAGATGCACCTCAGCCTGCCTGCTCATCACAGCTGCTAGGGCCCCAACATCCCCAGCACCCTAGGTATCCAGCTCCTCCAATCTCCACTCCTTTATCTTCAAAGTAAGTCACCACCATCACCACCCAAGTCTGAAAAGAATAACAGCTAACTTGTACTGAATCCTATTGTACCCCAGGGACCTGGCTAACTGCTTTCTCTCCCTGGTTTGCAACTCCGCCTGCAGTTTTTAAAAATGTCAAGTATTTCTTCCCTGGTGGGTAGCACAATAGATTAGAGTGTTGTCCCAATAAGCCAAGGTTTCTGGTTTAACACCCCCATCAGGGCACATACTAGAACCAACCAAATGTATGAGCATAACCAATGGACACAGACACTGGGGCGGTGGGGGCTTGCCCTCAGGGGTGGGAGTGGCGGGGGGGGGGTGTCAATTGGGAAAAAAGGAGACATATGTAATACTTTAATAATAATAAAAAAAGAATCAACCAAATGAATGCATAAGTGGACCAACAAACCTGTTCCCTCCCCCACCGCCCCCTCCTCTCTAAAGTCAATTGTAAATAAATAAATAAAGTCAGTGCCTGGGTCTCATGCACAGTGATTCTGAACTAACTGGTTTGAAGAGGGGCCTGGGCATCAGAATTCTTTAAAAGCTCCCTAAACAACTCTAACGGGGTTAGGGTTGAGAATCACTTCTTTAGCTACACTACCTCCTTTCCCTTCCTTTGTTTTCTTGGTGACTGTAGGTTGAGGTTTTTCCCGGATGGGAAAACTGAGGCATAAAAGGCTCAATAATCCATCCAAGTAAGGGGTGAAATGGGTCTGCACTCGCTTCCGCCTGCCTCTAGGCCCCCGGACCTCATGCTGCAAATACAGCACACTAACCACTGGCAGGGCCCGGTGAGGACCATCACCCCAAGGCTCCCACCAACTACCACTTCCCCGCTGTAATGTCAAATGCCAAACGAGGGATTTAACAGGCTTATTGAACCCAGTTCCTTTGCAGGATACAGTCACGCATTCTGAGTGTATCCTACACGGGGGTTCTCAAACCTTCGTGTCTGTGAAGAATCCCCTGCCGTGCTTATGAAAGGAAGATTCTTGGGGCCCGGGAATCTGGGGCTTACACATGCTCGCCCAGAGACTGAGGCGGGAAGTCCAGATAGGGGAGAAACACACAAAAAAACCCACACAGGCTTCTTCTAAGCATTCAAACTCTGCAACCGGCTAATGGGGAAGCCACAGGGCAGGGCCTGCTCTACACACGGTATCCAGCACTAGCCTCAGCACCTGCTTGGAAGCTCAAGGGGAAGAAAACCAGCAGAAAGGAGGTCACCGAACACAGCAGGCCCGCCAGTGCCAGAGGGATGTACAAAGCAAGCCGGGCCAGACAGGAAGCGGAGGCAAACACCAGGCGTGTGGCTGAATGTGCCCAGAGGAATAAGCAGAAGCAATGCTATCGGACACGCAACAGCAAGGCATGGGGCCCGGGTGCTGAGTGAGGGCGCCGGCCACCCTGCCCCACTGTGCCCATGTCCACCTGCTAACGCAGCAGGAACCAGCAGCACCGGGAGTTAAAGACCCTCTGGAGTCCTATTGGCTCACTCTGTGGAATGGGTTTGCCTAGGTGCCGGGGGGGATGGGATTTCTAAGAGATCGCTCAGTCGGTGACCTGTTGGGGTGCCCTGAGTGCCCCGGAGCCAGAGGTGGCCCAAAAGCCAAAGTTGGGGATGAGCAACAGGGCAAGCGGCATCGCTGACTGTTTGAGGCCAGACTTCCAGGAGGTGTGTTATGACCCACGCTTCCTTCACGCTGCACAGTCCGCGCCTCTCCCACCCAGCACGTCCCTCAGGTCCTGGCAAACGCTTTGTGGAGCCGGTGATTCTTCCGAACCGGTTTTTTTTGGTTTGTTTTTTCTGGTAATATAAACCCGAGAGCGCAGACCAAACCCTTCGATTGCATGTTGTGTTTGAGCAACATCATCCAGGCCGACTGTGAACTCTGGATCCTGCCCCAGCTGTGCCCAGTGAGCGTGAACACCGAACACGCCAGGGCTGGTGCCCACGTGGAGGGCAGGGCAGGGGCTGGGGCTCTGGCGGTGGGGAGCGCACGAAGGGTAGTGCAGGCCGACTGCCGGCGGGACGCTGCGGTCCCGGAGGCCCGGCCACGTCTCGTCCCCCCACCCCCCCACCATGGCCCCGAGCACGGCAGGAAGGAGGCGGTAGCGCTCATCGCAGCGAGCCGCCCGGGAAGGGAGGCGGCTGAGAATGGCCACAGCCAACCAGGGCGCACGGCTGCGGCCTTTTAGAGCCGCCGGAGCAAGGACCAAAAGTATGGGCCCCCAACGCCGCGCGGGTCCACCGCGAGGAAGCGGGGGGCGCTTGAAGCAGCCTCCAGAGAGACAAAGTCCTCGCGACGCCGGGGGGGCGGAGCCTCGGGAAGACACTCAAGAAGAAGAGATATGGGGCTTGGGGGGATCTGAGGGCGTCCCGAGCGCGCCCCGGGTTCCGGACTCCTCACCGCCTCCTACGCGCAGCCACTGCCGCTACCGCCGCCATCTTGTGCCGGGTTTGCTCCTTGACCCCGAGCCTCCCCTCCCCCTGCGCGCGTTGAGCCACGTAGCTTAGCGCCCGCCCCTTCCGGCTTTCGGATTGGCCCGGCTCCGGGCGGCTGCCCCATTGGCGGACCTCGCACTCCAAATGCTCACGGGGGTGGGCGGGGGGAGGGGCGGGGCTTACGGCCGGAGGCGGGGCTTACGGCCGGAGGCGGGAGTGTCCAGAGCCAGGCGCTGTCCTATGTTGCGGGCTCTAAGCATCACGGAGGCACTGGACTGTTTTTCTCAAATCGGCAAATTTTATTTAGAAAAAAAAAGGTAGAGGGAAAAAGTGACAGCGCTCTTTACGCTAAGGTCTCAGGAGAGAAACCTCCATCTTTCTGCAGCACCTTAGCCCCGTCTCACTGCTCAAACATCCTCAGCGTCTAGATAGAGCGAGGAGAAGGCTATGTCCCCTGCCGGAGCAGAGTGGACGGTGAAGCTGCCTGGAAACGGCCAGAGAAAAGGCCTAGGCGGTCAATGTTGCGGTGGAGGACACTATGTAGCACAGCCAGATGGGGTCCACCCTCACCCCCACCCTCCCTGGAGAAGTCCCGGATGAAGCGTCCGCGCTCCGACTGAAAGATAAACTTCTGGGGCAAGGGCCCATGCTCCCGGAGGAAGCCCCAGACACTGAGCAGTAGCAGACGCACTTCGAAAGGGGCCAGCTGGCTAAATACCTCATGCATATTACCCAGGGCGGGTGGCAAGAGGCTCCCCTCGGCCATGACAGCCACCAGGGTGCAGGATGCCTCCAGGTGCCAGGGGGAGTGGGCTGTATCAGGGTGGCGAGAGGCTTCCCAGTGGCCCAAGAGGGCAGCCAGCAGCCCCCGCAGTAGCACGGAGCAGTAGCACAGGGCTGGAGGAGCAGCTGCTACCAGCTTCAACAGCTCAAAGAGTAGGGGCTGTTCCCGGAAGCGCCGGCCAATGCGGAGATCCCGCTCCACGGTGGCCCGGGCGTGCTCCTCAGGAGGCCAGGCTAGCTCAGCACCAGCTGCATCAGGACACACACTCTCCACCAAGGTCACCGCCACAGCTTTGGCAGCCTCCGGGCTCAGGGTGGGAGCCCCCCAGCCGCCCCCACATTCACTGCCCCCAGGGGCACTGCAACAGTGCACCAGGAGGCTAAGAAGGCTCTGGGTGTTATAGATCACTTCCTGATGATTTCGTGACTGGGCAAACTTCGGTGGCTTTAGGCCACGACCGATGACTCCAGCATGGAAAACAGACCAAATCCCTCCAGGACCTGGCACAGCTGCCGTGTGCCGCCGGTTTGTGTCCAACAGGGAGGCAGAAGCCAAAGAAGCGGAGACAACGGAAACAGTCTCGCTGTCCTCATCCACTTCCCCGCCAAACAGTTCTGTGTTGCCCCGATGTAAGGCTCCTTCCACTAGCAGCTGCAAGACAGCCTTGAGCCCTGCAGGGGAGGTCTGGGAGAGGCGGGTCAGAAGTCGGGAGGCTGAAGCCACACCTGGGGGGCCATGCAGCCTCAGAGAGGCAAAAAAACGATGCACCCCAGCTCTCACCAGTCCCAGGAGTTGGGAGGGGGACAGGGCTCCTGGAGGAAAGGGACAAATGGCCAGGAGGGAGGCAGCAGCTTCCGCTACTTCCTCCTCAGGATGTAGCAGGAGAGGAGCCAGGTCAGATAGATGGGCTGAGGCAGACTCCCCAAACCGGGCTCCTAGGGCTGCAGGGCCCTCGCCACCCTGCTGTTCCCACCCCACGAGCAGTGCCAAGTTGCGCAGGAACCGCGCCGTGAACGGAGGCTGCAAAGTTCCTGCATGCACCCGAGCCAAGCAACTTCGGAAGGCCAGCGGAAGGAGGCCCGAGAGACTGACCACCAGCCCTGCATATAGCTGGGTGGCCAAACTCAACTCTTCAGGGCTTCGGGCCCGGCTCAGGAGATGGCCCAAGGCCTCAGGTCCACAGCTAGGCCGAGTGTAGACCGAGAGCAGGCCCAGGAGCTGGTGTTGCCAGAGGAAGCGCTTCCGTTCCAATCGTAATGTCTCTCCACACAGCTCTCCAACATGGTTTCTTAGCGCATCTAGAAAGGGCACGGGGCGGGGGGGTGGGGGTGGGCCAAGCACCCCTTCCCCAGGAGACCCTCCCCGGTGATGAACCAGTTTTTGCAGATGTAGCAGCAGCAGCTGAATCAGCCGGTCACAAGCCTCGCGCACAGTATCTGGCACAGCCAGGCCCTGGGTAGTGATGACCGAGGCAGGCATGGCTGTGTCCACCAGGAACTGCAGCAGGCGGTAGGCACCTGCCCCAGAGGCCTGGCTCACCAGGTGCACAGCCAGATTGAGCATGTTGTCCAGCTCCTCTCGGGGGAATCCCTGCAGGTGTTGCTGAAGCTGACTCAGCACAGCTGGGGGCTTGAGGCAATCCACCAGCTCCCCAGAGACTGTGCCCAGCAAAGCTGGTGACATGACTGCCAGTTGCAGAAGGAAGGGAACTGTGGCCTGAAGGGAGGGGTCCCCACTCCGGCCCCCAATGCCCCCTGCCAGGCTATCATGGAACATTCGCAGGAGCTCCCGTCGGATGCTGTCTCCATGACGGGAGGCCAGGTGCCCTAGGATGCCCACGACTGAGGCGATCTTGGGTACCCGCTTCTCCCCAGAGATAGCAGGAGATCCAGGGAAGGGGTCTGTAGAGGGGATTTGAGAAGAGCTTCCACCAGTGCCACCAGCTCCACCTCCAGCCCCACCATGAACACAGAAGTCCTTAAGGCCACAGGAAAGAACTCGGGAGATGATGGTGCCAGGAAAAGAGGAGCCAATATGGGCCACAACCCAGTCAAAGTGCGGGGAATGCTGGACGGAGGTATCCAGCAAGGCGTCCACGCAGGCATCTGGGCAACTACCAATAAGAGCCGAGAGGCACTGAACATAGATGTCCATTAACGTGCGCGTGGCCCGACAGCCCATCCACAGCTGCAGCAATTCGTTGAGAGAGCCAGTGGCATGGGGCACACACTGGTGTTGGCCCGAGTATGTGCTGCTCAGCTGCCCCATGAGGTCAATGGACCATGCGCTAATCACAGGTGCCCAGGCCTTCGGGTTGGCCCGGATAAACTCGGACAGCACCTGCTGTACCTCCTGTACCACATCCTCCAGACCAGGTCCCCCAGCGGGGACGTGGGAGGGTGCAGGCGGGCGGAGATGAGGTGGGCCAGCCAGAGGGCTTTCGTCCAGGGCAGCCAGGTGGGCCCGGACACTTTCATCAAAGACGCCTCGCAAGTGGTCGAGCACGGCAGCCCGAGCCGGTGGCAAAGAGCGGAGTAGGAGAAGACCACAGCGAGCGTGTTCCCGGGCCGAGAGCTGGTGGCCCAGAATGGGGTCGACACCAGTCAGAAAGGCCTTGATTTCCTGGGACAGCTCCTGAGCACTGTAAGGAAACAAAAGACAGACTTAGTGTGTTGGAGATGATGGGCGAGGTACATTCCCTCCTGATCCTGCTTCTTGTTATGTAAAATAGGGATAACTATAACTCCCTCGTGAAATGATGTTCATAAAGCACTCAAGCACCATATCTATTTCACACTCATCACCCAATAAATATTAGCTATTTTTCTTCCAATAATATCATTATTAGATAACTCTGGGAATGTGTTAGGTACTTTTAAAAGTACTTTACCTGTATTATTTCAATCCAGACAACAGCCCAAAAAGGTAGGTATTATTATGATCCCATTTTACAGAGAAGGAAACCAAGGTTAAGTAATCAGATTATCAGCTCCGAGAGGGTAGTAACCATTTCTGTGCTCTTCAATACTAAATCTCCTTCTGTGGAGGTGCCTGGTTCATAGGAAGCACTCAATACATTTTTGTTGAATCGAGTATATTTAAAAACACTTTTCCAATTTTACTGCATGCTCCACCACAACACAAGCACCCTGGAGCTTACTCTTCACGGGAAGAAAATCTCCCTCCCGATACCTGTTTCTTCCCATATCCTGCAAGCGTCCGAACCACCCACCACTTGTATTCCACATACACAACCACCACCTGCCCAGCACCCTCGAGGTGCCTAGGAGTCAAGGTGTTCCAGGGCGCAGACAAGGCAACACCTTTCAACCCTTCCCTTCCCCTCCCAAAACATATGGGTTCAGTCTCTGAGGTTCCGTGTTATGAGAAGAGGCAAAATCCCCTTCCTCTCACTGCCGTTTTTGCCAAAGAAGACAGCATCCCCTAGGGTTCTGACTGTGCCATTCCTCTCTGGATCCTCCAAAAAAAATTTTTTTAAAGAAATCCCACCCTGGCAGGAGTGTTTCCGTTGGAAGGGAAAAGGCTGGAAATTCACAAAGCATTCTGTGAATTCCTGGGCCTGGGCTCTCGGGGAGTCCATGAAGTCAGGGGACCCTGGGTTTCTCTCCTCCGAGCTAAAGGGGGGCAGGACAGATGGGGTCCCAAGGGTTCTGATGCCCCCAACTCTTGGGAGAGCAAGGCCAGGTCCGGAGTACACAGGCGCTGGGTTTCGCGGGAGGCAGTCCCGAGGCCGTGGGAGCGCGGGCAGGGGAGCCCGGAGTGTGGGGGAGGCAGCCCCCGAGTTCTGGGGAGACCCAAGCAGGACTCTCGGAGACCCTGGCGCAGGCTCTCGGGTAGGATCCGGGTTTCTGCCGAGGAGGCTGGGGGATCGGCGCGGGGCCGCGCGATGGGGGAAGATGCCAGGGGCGCTGACTACCTGAGCGGCGCGGGACCGTGGGTGGCCGGGACCGGCCCCGGAGGCCCTGGGGCCCCGGGAGGGTCGCACAACGCGGACATCCCGGAGCCCGAGCCCGAGCCGGAGGCGGGAGCGGCGGAGCTCAGCGGCGCATGCGCGCTGGCGCGAGCCCCCGAAAGGAACAAGCGGCGACGAGGCCTCTCAAGAAAACCCATCCGGCGACTCCCGCGAGCCGCGCACGTTGGTTCCGCGCCGCGCCGCGAGCCCAGCAGGAGAGCCGCCCCGGCCGCCGTCACTGCCGCCTTTTTCTTCTTTTTTCAAAGGGCCATGGATACACAGACGATTCGATTGTTCTTCCTAAAGCCCAAACTACAAAATGTTCCACTTCACGACGTTTCTAAAAAACGAAGCACTGGGAAATATTTTATTTAAGAAACAGTGACCATGTAAAAAGTAGTTAAAGGAGAGAAGGGAAGAGGGAAAGCGGAAAAGAGACGGAAAGAAAGAAGAGAAAATTGGTAAGAGAAGAAAAGTAAAGAGAGGAGGGAGAAGTGGCCCGAAATTAATTGGGCGTCTTCCCAGCCCAGCTTGGCCCTCCGACCCTATCAGTCTCCGTTGCTCAGGCTGCACTGTCTCCTGCCCGCACTTCCCCACGTGTGCAGAGAGGTAGCCTGGTCACTGCGTGCAGCCAGCACACCTCGGCTCGGACAGGGCCCCGCTCCAGCCGTCCACCTAAACCCCGGCTCTTCCACTTACTGGCTGGGTACTTTATTTAACTTTTCCATGACTGCTTCCTCTGATGGAGATGAGGGTGGTAACAGTACAGCCACCTCACAGAATTGTGAAAATTGAAACCAGGAAATATGGTAAGCAAGCACTTAATAAGCATTAGCTATTTTTATTGTATTTATTGCACAAACTCCAGAAAATAAGCTCTTTGAAAACAGGGCATATATATATATAATCTTATATAATAAAAGGCTAATATGCAAATAGACCAAACAGTGGAATGACCAGTTGTTATGATGTGCACTGACCACCAGGGGGCAGACGCTCAAAACAGGACTGTCCCCTGCCCTAACCTGTTTGGCTCAGTGGATAGAGCATGGGCCTGCAGACTGATAGGTCCCAGATTAGATTCAGTCAGGGGCATGTACCTTGGTTGCGGGCACATCCAGTAGGAGGTGTGCAGGAGGCAGCTGATCAATGTTTCTAACTCTCTATCCCTCTCCCTCTCTGTAAAAATTCAATAAAATATATTTAAAAAAAACAAAAACAGGAGCTGCCCCCTGGTGATCAGTGTGCTCCCACAGGGGGAGTGCCACTCAGCCAGAAGCCAGACTCATGGCTGGGGTGGCGGTGGCGGTGGCGGTAGCACTAAGGAACCCTCGGGGGATGTCCGCCTGCCAGCTCAATAGGGAGCGGGCCTAAGCCAGCAGGCGGACATCCCACGAGGGGTCCTGGACTGTGAGAGGACACAGGCCGGGCTGAAAGACCCCCCCCCCCCCCAGTGCACGAATGTCATGCACCAGGCCTCTAGTATAATATATAAAAGGCTATTATCTTCATTACCTGCAACAGTGTCTGCCTGGCACTTAGTAGGTTCTTTTTTCCCATTATAATAGCCATCTTTATTTGTAAAAATTTACATATCAAATGTATTCTTTTGGTCTTTACATGATTTCCTTTTTACAAAAACAAAAAGTCACATAAACACCTTCCCCACTGTCATTCCCACAGATGGATGTTTGCGAGGCACCCCCCCCCCCCACTCCCCACATATAGCTACATGCTTCATTCTGGGACGGCTCCCTTCCCCCACATGCTTCGGTGCTTGCTACCACGGTGGAGTTCTGAGTCCCAAGACTGAAGTACACGAAGGGGTGGGTGAGGGTGCAGAGTGTGGCACGATGCTCAGGCGTGCAGGGCGGGCTCTAGTAGTAGGTCTCCTTCTCCACCCAGCCTCCAGGGCTTCGCCTGATGATGAGTTTTCAGGTCTGTCACACACGAAGATGAGAAGAGCGTACGGGAAGGCACAGAACCTCCAGGTAGGTTTGAGGGGGTTCATCCTCAGGGCGACTCCCATTCCAGGGCAGTAGGAAAGGAAAGCAGCGAGGGCCATCTCCTCAAAGAGGCCAAATATTAAGATCTTGTTCTTCAGCCCTAGCCGGTTTGGCTCAGTGGATAGAGCATTGCCCTGTGGACTGAAGGGTCCCAGATTCGATTCCAGCCAAGGGCACATGCCCAGGTTGCAGGCTTGATCCCCAGTAGGGGGCATGCAGAAGGCAGCCGATCAATGATTCTCTCTCATCATTGATGTTTCTATCTCTACCTCTCCCCTCCTCTCTGAAATCAATAAAAATATATTTTTTTTAAAAAAGATTTTGTTCTTCATCCTCTGCTGGAAGACGGAGTTCCTCTGGGTCTTGCAGATGACCACGCCGGCCCATGCACCACCACGATGCTGATAAAGAAGGCTGTGTGGCAGGCGAACTCCATGATCTTCCTGTTTGTAGGTCCACTGCTGCCCGTAGCTGTCCTCCATGTCGTTGACCCAGCGGTCGTCCCAGTCCACTTGGATGCTCAGCTGGTTAACCGGGAGGAAGCCATGCTCAGCCAGAATCACAAAGTGAAGAAGCCCCCTAGACCCTGGATCATACCAATCTGCCCGTAGGCCATGCTGATCAGCTGCTCGGTCACCAGCTTGTCCGATTTGTCTCTTTTTTTTTTTTTTAAATATATGTTATCGATTTTTTACAGAGAGGAAGGGAGAGGGATAGAGAGTTAGAAACATCGAGGGAGAGAAACATCCATCAGCTGCCTCCTGCAGCACCTCCTACTGGGGATGTGCCCACAATCAAGGTACATGCCCTTGACCAGAATCAAACCTGGGACCCTTCAGTCCGCAGGCCAACGCTCTATCCAGAGCCAAACTGGTTAGGGCTGGGCTGTCTCTTCATGATGTTGCTCTCAGCTGAGAGCAGGTGCTCAAACAAAAACTTGTACCTGAATGTTTGTAGCAGCACCACTATTATGTGGTCCTTCCCCTAATGCAGCGGTTCTCAACCTGTGGGTCACGACCCCTTTGGGGGTCGAACGACCCTTTCACAGGGGTTGCCTAAGACCATCAGAAAACATATATAATTACATATTGTTTTCGTGATTAATCACTATGCTTTAATTATGTTCAATTTTTAACAATGAAAATACATCCTGCATATCAGATATTTACATGACGATTCATAACAGTAGCAAAATTAGTTATGAAGTAGTAACGAAAATAATTTTATGGTTGTGGTCACAACATGAGGAACTGTATTAAAGGGTCTTGACATTAGGAAGGTTGAGAACACTGCCCTAATGGTTTCAGTGTGGCGAGCTTGTTTTGGAGTTGGACAGGTCTGGATTCATGTCTGCTATTTATTAGCCATGTAACCCTGAGCAAGTGACCCAGCTGTTTGGAGCTCATTATTTGATCTGTAAAATGGGCATGATGTCTCATATCTCAGACATTTTGCAAAGATCATTTGAGATCATTTATGTAAAGGACATTGGAACAACTGGGGAAATCTGAATATGAAAAATTGAATATTAGCTATTTCACTCATGTTAAAAATCTTAGGTGTGATAATAGTATTTTTACTATATAGGATGGAGTGGCTTGTTTGGCTGGGTGTCGTCTGGTATACGAAAAGGTTTCTGGTTGGATTCCCAATCAGGGCACATGCCCAGGTTGTGGGCTCTATCCCCAGTGCGGGGTGTACAGGAGGCAGCCAATATAAGTTTCTCTCTCACATTGATGTTTCTCCCTCTCCTTTCCTTTCTCTAAAGATCAACAATGTTGTTGTTTTTTTAAAATATATTTTATTGATTTTTTACAGAGAGGAAGGGAGAGAGATAGAGAGTTAGAAACATTGATGAGAGAGAAACATCAATCAGCTGCCTCTTGCATACCCCCGACTGGGGATGTGCCCGCAACCAAGGTATATGCCCTTGGCCGGAATCGAACCCGGGACCCTTCAGTCCGCAGGCCGACGCTCTATCCACTGAGCCAAACCAGTCAGGGCAACAAAGTTTTTTTATAAATAGCAAAATTAGGGATGGAATGTCATTTGCAATTGACTTTCAAATGAGTCAGCAAAGAACAGAGACCCATATACATACATATTTGCAAATGTGTAGAGATTAAACAAGTAGAGCAAAATGTTAAAAAATTCGTAAATCCAGACAGAGTCCATATATAAGGGTTCATTGTACTAATCTTTTAGCTTCAGTGAAAGTTTGATATTGTTAAAAATATAAAGTAGGGGAAGAGGTGCAACACTGGCCACAAAGTCTCCCTCTTCCAGGAAGCCTGCCCTGATTAAATATACTTCTCACACAGGCAGCTTTTTTTTTTTAATGTATTTTATTGATTTTTTACAGAGAGGAAGGGAGAGGGACAGAGAGTTCGAAACATCGATGAGAGAGAAACACCAATCAGCTGCCTCCCGCACACCCCCCACCAGGGACGCGCCCGCAACCAAGGTACATGCCCCTGAGCAGAACCAAACCCGGGACCCCGTCAGTCCGCAGGCCGAAGCTCCATCCACTGAGCCAAACCCGTCAGGGCTGGGCAGCTTTTCATGTTCATTAAATACCCCAGCCCTGGCTTCCAGCAGCATTTTTGACAGTTAAAAGGGGAAAATGATGCCTGGCCGGCGTGACTCCGTTGGTTGGAGTGTCTGTCCCGTCACCACAAGGGAATCACCGCAAGAGAATCTTGCAGTGAAAGGAGTTGGCTTTGATTCGGTGTCCGGGTGTGTACAGGAGACAGCTGATCACAGTTTCTCTCGCTCTCTCCTTTCCTCTCATAAATTAATAAATAGGGAGAATAATGTCTGGTCTTCACTTTATTAAAAATATAATCCAGCAAAGGAAGCAGCGACAAACATGACGAAGCGATCAGCCCACCCGGTAACACAGAGCAGTGGCAGGGCTGGTTTCAGGACCCTTACCTCCTCGGCCATCTCTACAGCAAGCTGTACTTTGGTCGGAAGTGGAAAGTTGGAGTGACACTCACGGGCTGTGACGGAGGCTGGCTCCTGGATGCCTTTGCTCAAGCGCACCCTGTGGGTCCCGTGTCACAGCTGCCTTTTCCCCACTCACAGAGCCCTTCTCAAGGCCCATCCCCAGCCCTGCACTCAGCCACACACATCTCAGCGAGAACTACGGGCTTTATTGCAAATGGAGTTGCCTGCTAAGGAGCCGCCTCTCTAGTCCTCCTTTTCCACTCTTCCTCTCAACACGTCCCTCCAGGCAGGCCACTAGGCCATTATGGAAGAGGAGTCTGGGGAGAGTGAAAAGGTGCAATGTCTTCTCCAAAGTCTTCTGGAACAAGCCCTGAGTCCGCCTGGCTCCAGGTGAGAACCTTGTGATGAAAGGGGTAAGACTTAGCTCCCATCTTCAAGGTCCTCCATGTCTACATCCTGGGGGGGCTTCGTCTTCTTTTTTGATTTAGGCTGTGGGCCACTAGTCCTGGCTGGCTTTGCAGGGGCTTCCACTGAACAAAGAGAAAGAAGCTGCATTAAAGAACCCAAGTGGAGTCAGGCTGCCCCCCGGCCCCGCCTCTGCGCCCAGCCTCACCTTCCATGGCTGCTTTCTCTTTCTGGGCAAGCCGGATCTGCTGGAGGAGTTTTCTGCGCTTCTTCCCAGACAGAGTAATGTTGGCACGTGCACTGGACCTGAAGGGTTGGCAGGACAAAGATCTGGGTTAACATGAACAACACAACCACACAGGTGGCTCTAGCTATTAAAAAGGTCTTCGGCTCGGCTGGCATGGCTCAGTGGTTGGGCATCGACCTATGAACTAGGTCACGGATTGATTCCCAGTCAGGGCACATGCCTAGATTGCAGGCTCGAGCCCCAGAATGGGGTGTGCAGGAGGCAGCCAATCAATGATTCTCTCTCATCACTGATGTTTCTCTCTCTCTCTCCCTCTCTGAAATCAATAAAAAAATATTTTTTTAAAAAAAGGTCTTTGGATACACATCAAAGAACTATTTAAAAATCTGGGTTCTGAGGTAGTAAGTTTAATTTCAACACATCAAGTACTTAACATTAAATGTTAAATTTTAATATATTGTAGAAATTTGTAAGGGGAAACTATTTTTCTTCTCTATTCTAGATACTCTAACATCAGATTGGAGAAGGGGGGTTTAAGTCCTATAAATTTAATTCAATGACATTATCTACCTGTACTTCTGACCCTATGAAGCAGGGCTCTAACCCAGTTTTCAGACTCCATAATTTGTAAGAAGAGCTCACAGAACTCAGGGGGACATTTACTTGCATTTACTGATTTATCATAAAAGGATACAATTCAGAAGAGCCAGATGGAAGAGATGCATAGGGTAAGGTATGGGGGAGAGGCCAGGCGTCTCCAGGCCCTTTCCAGGTGAGCTACCTTCTAGCACCTCCACCCATTCACCAACCAGGAAGCCCATCGAACCTCCGCTGCTCAAGACTTAGAGTTCAATCACCAGGCCCCCACCTGCCGCCCCCTACTTCCCAGGGTGGGGGAGGGGGAGGTTCCATGTTCCAGTCCTCTAACCTCTGGGGTTTTCTGGTGACCAGACCCACCCGGTCACTCATGAGCATAAACTTCGGCGTGCTCAAAAGGGGCTCCTAACGAAATAAAAAACGCTCCTATCACGCGGAAGGTTTTAGGGGCTCTGTGCCAGGAACCAGGGGCAAAGGCCTAAGAAATACGTTTCTTATTATAAACTCTGCCAAGACTGATAATGAAGAATTCAATGACAGAATGGCGAGGGAACTTTTCTCCCCGACGAGGCCGCCCTGAGACTTCTATGCAAAAGCCCAGGTGCCCGGGGAAACTCAGCCGGCGGCAGGCACAGCCTGTGTGCGCCTTGGGCTTCACTTATAAATTAAGGCCCGAACGCAGGGGACGCGTCCCTCGCAAAGTGCGGGTGCAGACGGCGCCGCGGCTCGGGAGCTCGGCCACGCGGGAGGGACCCGGGGCGGACCCGGGGCAGCGGCCCGGCACTCACGCCCGCTTCTTGAGGTGGTGCCGCGTGGTCAGCCCTTCGTCGATCACGGCCCCGACCACCCGGTGCTTCAGGCGCCGCTCCCGGTTCAACACCCGCCGTCGCTTGAACAGTTTCTTCTTCAGCTCCTGCGGGGGAGGAAGACGCTACTCAGGCGGCGGCCGCGCCCCGCGCCCGGTCTCCCCGCACCCGGCGCCGCGGGCCCATCGGCCCCATCCCGGGGGGACAGAGGGCTCGGGACGCCGCGGAGACGCGCTCGGCGCCGCCATATAGTCACCGTTCGCGGCCGGTTGATCTTGCCGCCCGGAGCTCCCATGGCTGAGCCGCTGTGTCGGCTTCCGGTCCGCGTTTCCGCCGGACGCAGGGTCCGTACGGCCCCGCCCCTCAGTCCTCCGAGAGCCAATCGCAGCTCGGGGGCGGGGCCTGGGGCTATATAAGGGAGCTCAGTGGGCTCCTCCGTCTTTCCGGGTCGGCTACGGAGTGAGTGCTGTTTATTTTCGGGGCCCTACGGGGTGCGCGGGGGTTCTGGGCTGGGCTTGCGGACCCTCCTTTTCTTGGCGGGGTTCGGGCGTGCGGTCCCGGTCCCCGTAATGTACGGAGGCAGAGGGAGAGGGCTCCGGCCCCCTCGGCGTCATGTCTTCGGTGCCGACGGTTGCCAGTCCGCCGGTTCTATCCTCAAGCGCCGGGACACGGGTCTCCGAGAAGCTGGGCGGAACCGAAGTTCCGCGGGCTCCCCCCCGGGATGCTCATGCCTCCTCCTCTTGTTTCAGGTCTGAAGCCGCCGCAGGATCCGGAGCTGTCGTATCTCCTCCCTTTCTCCGTCCGTTGCAACCAATAAAGGCCAAGGCCGTTGGTACCGTTTTAGGTGTGTGTCCGCGTGCTTTTTTCCGCGCTGCAGAGTTAGGTTGCACACGTAATTGCACAAAGCGGATTTTGCAAATCTCTTGAATCTCAGGCTTCTGCGTGGAGTTCGGGCGACATTGCAGCATTTCTGGATGGCGGCGCTGCGACGAACCCTCCAGGTGGCCACCCGGGCTGCGGGCACACGCCGCGCCTTGGCGGGTAGGAAAGATGGGCGGTGGGAGGCAGGGCGGTTTCTTCCTGACCCGGAGTCCAGTCTGGCTGTTAAAGGGTGAGGTCTCATTGCGTCGTTTTTGCGGTGGTTGGACGGAACTCGGGTGACACATGCCTTCCGCTCGTGTCCACAGGCTCCCTGGCCGGTAGCTGCCTGGCGGACCGCTGCCTCTGGGATAAGCTCCACGCCCAGCCCCGGCCGGGCCGAGCCCCCACCTTCGACTGGTTCTTTGGGTTTGAGGAAGCCCAGGGCCTCCTCCTGCCGCTGCTGCAGGGAGCCCAGGCTGCCCGTCCACTGCGGGTGCTAGACGTGGGCTGTGGGACCTCCAGCCTGAGTGTAGGCCTGTACGCCAAGTGCCCACACCCAGTGGACGTGCTGGGGGTGGACTTCTCTCCCGTGGCCGTGGCCCACATGAACAACATCCTGGAAGGTGGCCAAGGCCAGACACCCCTGTGCCCTGGGCACCCTGCCTCCCGCCTCCGCTTTATGCAGGCTGATGCCCAGAACCTGGAGCCAGTGGCTTCCGGCTCCTTCCAGCTAGTGCTGGACAAGGGCACCTGGGATGCTGTTGCCCGAGGTGGTCTGCCTGGGGCTTACCAGCTGCTGTCCGAATGCCTGAGGGTCCTCAGCCCCCAGGGGACCCTGATTCAGTTCTCAGATGAGGACCCTGATGTGCGGCTTCCCTGCCTGGAGCAGGGATCCCCAGGGTGGAGTGTGACTGTGCAGGAGATGGGCCCTTTCAGGGGCATCACCTACTTTGCTTACCTGGTTCAAGGCTCTCATTAAAGACATAGACTTGACCCTAGGGTTCTTGTTGGGTGAGGAGAGATGGAGAGAGCTTTGCCTTTGCAAGATGGCTAGAGAATAAGGATTTTAGTCCTGGCTTCCATGGTTACTAACTAGGTGCACAAGCATTGACTGCCCGTTTACTCACCGGCAGGGTAGGAATAATACCTGGATTTATGGGTATTGCATACATTGACAGCTAAAACATTTATTAGAAGCAGTCCCATAGAGAAGATATAAGTGGATTATTCCCCACCCAAATCCCAGCATCGACTGATATGTGACCCAGTGGCCTAACCTCTAAGCTCATTTTTCTCACCTGTAAAAGGGAAAGATTGTGAGGACGGGCAGAGGGGCTCCCTAGACAAACCTAGGTGAAATGTTGAGAGAACAAACAGTACCCTCAGCTCCTGGGCGGCCGGAAATGGCAGTATTCCATTAGGTGGCTTCTGCAGACCCCAGAGAGGACTGGGATTGGGAGCTTCCTGATACACTGTCCTCCGGAACCCAGCAGGCATCTTGCTCTACCTGTTCCTGCCCCGAGCTGAGTTCTGGATTAAAGGTTCTCACGAGAGATCTGGGGTCCAGTGGGCTAAATGTCCAGTCTGGGTTGGGGGAGGGGAGTTAAGAGCCCATTAGCAGTGAGAAATGTTCCTGATACATTGACCTTTACTAAAATGAACTTGTGTTGCCCTGGCTGGTTTGGCTCAATGGATAGAGCGTTGGCCTGCGGACTGAAAGGTCCCACATTCGATTCCCGCCAAGGGCACATGCCTGGGTTGCGGGCTTGATCCCCAGTAGGGGGCGTGCAGGAGGCAGTCACTCAATGATTCTTAATGATGTTTCTATCGCTTCCTCTCCTTTTCTCTCTAAAATCAATAAAATGTATTTTAAAATAAAATGTTGAGTGGTTTTTGAAACTATAGATGACTTCATTAAAAAATAAAATGAACTTGTGATCTTTTTTTCACTTCAGGTCAAATGTTTTGCTTTTTACTAAAAACACATGAGTTTGTGATTTTTGTTTATGAAAAATGAAGAGCCTCATTTCACAGCCTTAGTTTCCTCATGAGGGGAAAGGATCTCCCTCCTTGGGTTCTGAAAAATCATGACATAAAAGTGTTTGGCACAGTGCCTAGCATATAGTAAATGCTCCCCCTCAAAATGTTTCTGTAACAGTATATAGGTGGGAGAAGTCTGCAAGAGAAGACTTGCCAAATGTTAGCTCTCACTGGGCAGTCAGATTTGGGGGAATTTTATTATCTTTTTTCTCCCCCCCCCCCCCCCCCAAACTAAATATTTTAAATATTAAAAATACTTAAGCCCTAGCTGGTTTGGCTCAGTGGATAGAGTGTCGGCCTTCGACTAAAGGGTCCCAGGTTTGATTCTAGTCAAGGGGCATGTGCCTGGGTTGCAGGCTCAATCCCCAGTGTGGGGCATGCAGGAGGCAGCCAATCAATGATTCTTATTGATGTTTTTATCTCTCTCTTCCTCTCTGAAATCAATGAAAGTATATTTTAAAACATACATATTAAGCCCAGTGTGGCTCAGTGGTTGAGCATCTACCTATGAACCAGGAGGTCACGGTTCAATTCCCAGTCAGGGCAAATGCCCAGGTTGTGGGCTTGATTCCCTGTGTGGGGTGTGCAGGAGGCAGCCAATCAATGATTCTCCCTCATTGATGTTTCTGTCTCTCTTCCTCTCCCTTCCCCTCTGAAATCAATAAAAATATATTTTTAAAAAACATATTAAAAGGCATGACCCAGCTGACATCAGAACTGCTCTCTAAAGTCCATCAGCTAGCCGAAACCGGTTTGGCTCAGTGGATAGAGCGTCGGCCTGCGGACTGAGGGGTCCCGGGTTCGATTCTGTGTGCCTGGCACTGCTGAATGCAAGGGACAAAACTGAGTCCTGTCCAGACGCCAGGTCACAAGGGCTCCATTGCACCTGCCACCTCCCTCACCTGGCTCTTCACTTCGCTCCTGGAAGAAGACCTGGACCCCTTCCTCATCATCTGTGAGCAACAGTAGCTCCTCATGCGGCCACGGGAGCTCCCCGCTCTCCACTTACCTCAGCAGCTTCTACCACAATGGAGGGCAGATGGGTCTTTTGAGAGACAACCTGCATGGGGACAGCAGGGGTCTTGGGCTCACATGGAGGATGAGCCAGCAGCAGGACACAGGGTGGAGAAGTACTAACCTGCACATCCTGATGACCTTCAACTCAGTCAGTTTCTTCTCTGTCTTTCCAGAGAGGGTTGGTCAGCTGCGGATTTTCTGGATGCTGGAAGGAGCCTGGGCTATCTCTAGGCCAAGGCCCATCCTCGCTGCTCCCTGGCACAGTCTATGGCTGCTGATTTTTAGAGTGCAGGGTGGTTGAGCTCAGTAGAGTTCTGAACCCCTGCCCAGTACACCCCACAGGCTGCTCTTTGATCTTCTTTGGAGCCTGGCTCCTTAATCACTTCTGAGGAGAGCAGGATGGGCCTTCCAGGGGAGGAAGACGTCCCGAGACTGGGATAAGAGCTTTATTTCCACTCACTCCCTTTCCCTGGTGACGCTGGGAAAGGCAGGA
The DNA here is from genome assembly GCF_000147115.1 of Myotis lucifugus. Lineage (NCBI taxonomy): Eukaryota > Metazoa > Chordata > Mammalia > Chiroptera > Vespertilionidae > Myotis > Myotis lucifugus. Next base: position 124,220 of record NW_005871779.1, on the reverse strand, counting down.
GGGATAGCAACAAGGGAATCTGGAGTACAGCCCTGAGTGAAGAACCTTGATAAACTTGGAACTTCCTGATTCCTTTGCCAACTGGGTTGCCCAAGTTGACATATTTCCTTGTATCTTTTAAGTGGATATTCATGTGGTGTTGACTATTTTCCAGGAACTGTTATAAACCCTTTATGTGTAAACAGGTTTAATTCTCCTAAAACTATGGCATAGATAGTTATTAGCCCCTTTTCCGATACAGACACTAGGGCACAAAGAACTTAAATGATTTTGTCCAGACACAACTAAGAGGTGTTTTCTTCTCCAAACTGGAATTTGGGTATGCTACGCGAAATCTAGTTTTCATGATTTAATAAATGTCCCAAGAGTATATAGCATGATGAAAAATTTAACAAGTGTGCTTTAAAAACACTTTTTCTTAGCTTTTAGTTATTGATTTTGAAAGAGAGAAGAGAGATCAATTTGTTGTTCCACTTATTGATGCATTCAATGTCTGATTCTTGTAGGTGCCCTGACTTGGTGTATCAGAACGATGCTCTAACCAACTGAGCTACCCGGCTTAACAAGTTCACTTGTAACAAGTTTACTAACACGTAAGATAAAGAAGAACTATATAAACACACTCTTCCGAAAGCAGTGCGCTTGGCTCTGCGCTTCTGTTCAGAGGTTGACGGGACTGAAGGGGGTCCATAGACTGTGTGTCCACGTATCTGGGTGTCCACTGGGTGTCCTGACACAGCACAAGTTACTGCGGCAACCACAGAGCAGGGGCCTAGCCTTCTCTTGAGTTTTCATGATTTAATAAATATGTCCCAAGAGTATATAGCATGATGAAAAATTTAACAAGTGTGCTTTAAAAGCTTTAAAGCCTAGAGCCTCTCTCCTGCTCTAGCCTTCTCTTGATCAGGAAACTCAGGAACTGGGCTGTTAGTTGTAAAAGCCGCGGCAACCATGGAGATGCACTGTGGCCGGTGGCTCGGTGGGTTCGGGCCTCCTCCGATAGCCCAGGTGGCGGGTTCCATCTCCATCAGGACGCAAACACGGAGCAACCTTTAGTTCATCTCACTCCCAACTTCGCGACAACAGCTCCCGCGCTCCGCCTGCGGGCTCAGCGCCTTCCGGACACGCTCAGCCTCCCCGATGCGCTCCAGCTTCCCGGCCACATCCAGGCTTTAGACTCGGGCGCCCCAGACGCGAGACCTTTCGCGATCGGGTCCTCTCTAGCCGGCCCCTTTCTATGGTGTCCGCTGAGGGGCGCTCTAGCCCGCGCAGGAGCCGGTGAGACGCGGTGCCGGCCTCTCTAGGCTGCGGGAGACCGCGCAGGCGCCTCGCTGCCCGTGCGGTGGGCGATGGGCTTCTTGCGCAAAGCGCTCATCTCAGTCGCGGTGCTGGGGGCGTGGGCTGGCGTGGGCTCCGCGCTCTTTGTCCTCGTGACCCCGGGAGAGGAGCGGGTTCAGGCGATGCTGAAGGTGGGAGCCATGGGAAGTCCGACGTGGGGTGGGCGGGCAGGCGGAGTCACCCCCGCGCTTGGGGCCGGAACTGCGAACCTCTCTCCCGCAGGAGATGCCGGGGCAGGACTTACGGAGCCGGGAAGAGGCGGCCAGGACCAAGCAGTTAGTGATGGCCGCTCTGCAGGAGGCAGCTGCCACGCAGGAGAACGTGACCTGGAGGAAGAACTGGCTGAGCGGCGGCGGCGGCGGGAAGTCAGCGTGAGCCGGGACCTGCACCCGTGGGCGCTGGGAGCTCCGCTCCGGCACAGGAGTAGGAGGCGGCCTTGCAGGGACCTGGCGGGGAGCCCGGGCTCCGGGAGCTGCCGCCGGGTGAGCACTCCCCCCCCAAACCCTGCACTGACTGCGCGTTCATGTCCTCGCGGGCCGGCGCCGTCGATGTGGGGAACTGAAGGAACCAGTAAATCAGTTCCTCCATCCGGAAAGTGAGCCCTGAGGTCTGACGCCTGTAAATGTCTCCGTTGTGGGGTCGGTTCTGTGGGCTGGGCTGGCCGCAGCACCCAGTGCCCCGCTTCCCATGTGCGGCCGAAGCCCAATAGGCACAGCGATCACGCTTTGAAAGCACGAGCCCGCTCATGTGTGTGAGTGTTCTTTTGGGGGTAACCAGGCGGCATTCTTGAAGTCGAACTGCCCTGGAAAACCGTGCAGCAGTGGCTGCCAGGGGACACTTAGGGTTCCTGCCGTGAGGCTGGAGCTGAGCTCTTGGCACTGAACACGGGCCGGGCGGCTTCGGCGGCCATTGGCCTTGGGAGCCCGTTTGCTGGGAGCAGTGAAAGCGTGTTTTGAGTCAGAGGTTTGATTCAACTCCAGCACGTTACACGTTTCCTCCGAGCCTCAGTACTGCTCTGTAAAGGTGCTAATTATCTTAGGGGCTGTCATAAGAATAATGTAGAAAAAAGTAAAGTGTAGGTAGGGCCTGGCAGAGCAGCCTCTCAGTAAATAGTGGGGTTCCCCTCAAGGTTTCACTGTAGTTTTCAGTCTGTGATCCAGTCCTAGGATCCACTGGAAGCGCCGCTGAAGGGATGAGACACAGCTGTCAGTGAAGTTGCAGCCCCACCACCAAGTCCATTGCTTGGCTCCCCTTTTGTCCACAAGAAAAAAGGCTGCTTTCATTACATAAGTTTAGCCAGAACACTAATACGCGGAGGTATAAACCCAGATATGAGCATTGGTGCTGTTTTCAACTGCTGGGTGGTGAAGTCATAAGGTGAATACATGTCACCTATGACCTTTAGGTTAATGGTGGCCCTTTCCCAGCCTGGGATTGAGGGGAAGGCAGCAGCTGTTAGGGAACACTAGGCTCAGGTGATCAGTGGCTGTGAGGCAGGTTCCCATAAAGGTGCTTGGCACCAAGAGTTGGGCACCCCGGTGTGTCCAGGATCCGTAACCAGCTGCCTGTGTCAGGTTGGGCAAGTCACCAGCTTTAGTGTCGGAATCTCTAAAATGGGTAACTGTACCTACTCCTAGGTAATAGTACCTTCGTATCTGTTAATACTTGTAAAATGCTTTTAAGGTCAGTGTTCCTCAATGTTTAGGAATGGCCGCATAAAACATTACCCTTTTAATAGCTAGTAATTACTGGGGACTTATTTGGTGCCAGATACTGTGCTAAAGCACCTTTTATTGACATTATGTAACCCCAACAACTCCACCTGACATGTACTATCATCCCTATTTCACTAAAGAAGTAAACTAGGCACATAGCCAATAAGGAATCCAAGCTTACGCACCACCTTACCCATAGGAGCAAAAGGTGCTATATCCACTGCACTCTCCACCCCCAAGCATGTCTCCCCCCTCAACTTCCCAGCAACTAATCAGACCGAGATCAGAAACACGTCTCTGTTGGAAATGTGAGATGAATGGCATCTGTTCTGAAAGCATTCATTCCCTTTAGTCTTCCTGTCTCAGTTTAGTCCCTCCCGGTCACTCAGGAAGGAGTCGGGCACATAAGAGAACTCAGGGCTATTTATTAGGAAAGAGATGTCAGTGCTTTATCAAAGTTGAAGAGGTCAGACAGGAGGTGGGATAAGGCCTCTCAGCTGGGACATTTCTTGGCCACAATGAGGACAGCAGAAGGCACAAGTCCTGAAGATGAAGGAAGAAAGCAGATTTAAGCCACACATACCTACCTTCTGTCTCCCAGATTCCTGGCCTCACACCTTCTCCACCAAGTCCCTTCTTTGCAGCCCTTCCCTCTCAGGCGTGTCCCTATCACACCCACGTCCTGCTTCAGCTCCCACACGTCATACCCAGCTCCTGCAGAGGCCGCTCCATGTCAGCCTCCGAGAAGGCCCGCCGGGGGAAGCCACTGAGCAGCTGCACAGGGTCCTGGTCCCCGCCCGGCTCCTCCCCACGGTGGAGCTCCACATAGAGCCGGACAGCTGCCAGCTGTTCCCGGGCCCGGAACGTCTGGGTCAGCGAGGTCCCATCTGGCAGCCGGACCTGGAGGGTGGGTGAAAGCCACAACACAGTGAGTGTCAAAACTGAGGGAGGGACCCAGCAAGGAAAAGAAGAGCAAAGCTGGCTCCTCCTTCCTCTCAGTTCGAACCAGCATCATTACTACTACAAGCACCTAATGAACAGTCACTTCGGTTCTGCTTGACTAAACAATGAAGAGAGAGACAGACTCCTTGCTCCCTCACAACTTAAGAGTCCACAAAACTACCTGGAAAAATACCATCATAAATGAATAAATGTTAGCTTTGCAAACAGCTGTGTAATACAGCCAATGGAAGCATGAACAAGTAAGGAGGTAACTGCTGAGTAAGAGGGAGGTATGGACTTAAAGAAGACTGAGCAAGTGAAATTTGATACTATTCCTAAGAGTAGAGAAGGTAGGATTTCAAAAGTCATTTACAAAGAAGGGAGAAGTTTGGCAAAGGAAACATAACTGAAAAAAGCTCTGGGCCCTAGCTTATTTGGCTCAATGGACAGAGCTCCGACCCTCGGACTGAGGGGGCCCGGGTTCGATTCTGGCCAAGGGCACGTACCTCGGTTGCAGGCTCGATCCCTGGCCCTGGTCGGGGCTCCTGCAAGAGGCAACCAATTGATGTCTCTCTCTCACATTGATGTTTCTCTCTCTGTGTCTCTTCCCCTCCACTCTCTCTCAAAATCAATGGAAAAATCCTGGGTGAGGATTAACAGACAAACAAAGCTCTGGGCTAGGGGGTTGACAGGCAACACAGGGGTCCCAGAGCAAGAGAATGAGAATCAGTACCTGGATGCGGCACTGGTCATATTCCCGCTTGCTGGGAGGCTCCTGGCTGGGAGAGGAGGGAACAGAACCGGGCTCGGCGGGTGCGGACGGCTGAGAACTCACGCTGCCTCCATACTGCAGGACAAAGCAAGACGCCATCAGGCACCCACCCACCCACCCGCCCGAGAAACACTGCGCCCCGCCTTGCCCTCCGAAGCAGAAAATGGGGCTTATTAGCCTCATCCACTTAATTCCTGCGTCTTCCCAACCGCCTACCTTCTTGGCTCTCTCTGCTTTGTCTCTTTCAATCTTTTCTCGGACTCTCTGCCTGGAACGCAGACAGGAAGAAAGCAGGTCAGGCCCTGACAAAGCAAATATTGATTCCTTCCTCAGCTCTGACCCAGCATCCCACCTGGCCGCTAACTCCTCGGCCTTCTCCTTCCTGCGCTCCTCCGCCGCCCGGCGCATCTCGTCTTCCTGCAGCCGCTGCCTGGCCGCGGACAACTCTTGCCCTTGTCTCCGGCGCTGCCGCTCCCGTTCCAGCGCCTCCCGCTCCTCTCTCTCCTCGCGCTCCCGCTGTTTCTGGGCCACCAGCTCCAGCATCCTGTATTGCAAACAGGAGAGCTCAAGGGAGACGACCGTGGAGTGGAAAGGTGGGCTTATAACAAGGGACTCAGAAAACACAAGCCAGGGGACACGTGTCCCAGCACAAAAGGGAAATGCCGAGAGGGCAGGGGATGTGGCCAGTTGGAGACACTGATCAGACTGTGCCCGGGAGAGAGAGGCACAGGGTGACCCTCCACCGCGCAGGGCCGTGCCGCCTACATGCCTCTTCGTCTGCTCCTGCCTTTCCTCTTCGCTCAGAACGAGTTTCCCTTCTTCCGCGGGGGACCCAGGCCCTGCAAACAAGCCATCGGTGTCACCCCCGTCATCTCCTCGGGCCCCTCCACAGCCTCACCGCGCCCCTCGGTCAGGACCTTCGGGGCCACCCTGCTCCGAGGAGGTGGGTTCCCGTCCCAGGACATGTCCGAGGGGGGTCGGCAGCGGCTCGTCCACATCGGGGTCGTCTTCGTGCTCCATGAGCCTGGCGGAGAGAGTCGGCAGGGAGGTCGACCCGAGGCTGCCCGCCCCGCCCCCGTCCCCGCCCCGGGGTGGGCGCTCACCAGTCCATCGCGGCCTCGATGCCCTGGTTCCCTGTGAGGGCCAGAGCCTTCTCCCTGGGGGCAGAAACACCGTGATAGCGCCCGCGGGCCATGGCGACGGTCAGGCCGGGGCGCGGAGCCTGAGGCCGGGCGGGGGGAAGGCGGACACGCCCGCGAGCCCCGCGGCCGGGGCTAGAGGGGCTCCCTTACGCGCGTCCCCTGGGGAAGCCCATCTCGATGAGACTCTCCAGAGCCGTCAGCTCCGCCATGACGCCGCCAACGCCGCCTCCGGGGGACAACAGCGGGCGGGGGGCGTCCGTGAGGGGCGCTCCCGGCCCGCGGGCCAGCCCGCCCCCCACGGACGGCCCCGGCCAGGCGTTCGCTCGCTCACCCGACTCTGGACCCGCCGCGGACACTGCCGAGAAGAAAGCGGAGGAGAAGTGGAAGTGCCCGGATCTGTTTGGTCACGTGGCGGCGGACGTGGACGGGGGCCGCTGAGAGTCAGAAAGCACAAGCCCGGCCCTTCCCCCGGGACCCCGGGGGGGGGGGGGGTGCGGGGGACATCTCGCGAGAGTTCCGGAGAGAGACGAGGCTCCTGAAGAAACCCCGGCGCCTGACCTCGGTGGGGAAGGGGGTGCGGCCCCGACACCCTGGGCGGACCTGCGGGGACTGGCGATGTGGTCCCTTGGGCAGCCGGTTGGGAGGTGATTGGCGCTCTTCCCGCGGGGCCCTGGCCACGTGCACACTCTGACCCGCTCCTCTGTCCTCATCTCTCCGGGCAATGCAGCCGGTCTCCGCCCGACTGCCACAGGGATCTTTGCAAAACACAGTATCTTACCCTGTCATCGCCCACCTGCCTAAAACTCCACGACTTGCCAATCCCTTCGGACAGCGATCTTCATCACACCGGTGTGCCCCAGGAATTTTTAAAGCATACGCGACCTGACCAGTCAGGGCACTGACCGCTTTCCCTTAGGTTGTCAAATTAAAAAAAGACAACAGCCAACACAATAGCGTCCAGTGTGAATTAATCAAAATTATATTTTTTTGGGAGGGGGGTCAGATCTGCAAAAAATATACGTTTTGGTGTGCTGCAGAATTCTAGTAATTAGTTTATGTGTGCTATGAGATGAAATAGGTTGGGGATCGCTGGCTTAGGAGGAAATGTAGTCTGGCTCCCTCCTGCCAGCCCGTTTTTGTTCGAGTCCCATCTGTAAGGTGAGGCTAACAATAGCCCTATCTTAGGTGCACGGCCAGCCTGTATTGTGTAAATGTGAGTAGTTCGCAGATGGGTTTCCCACTGGCTGAGGGTAACTTGTGCTTATTGCAAAACAAACCCTCTCCCTCCCCTGGGTCTTTGCACAACAGCCCCTCTGCCTGGGAGGTCCTGCCTCTTTTGTGGGCTTGGTCAACTCCTAGTTGGTTCTTTGGACTGGACTCTGGGTTTGCTTTTACCATTTATTTACTTGAGTTTTTGTGAGTTTATTTGAGCCAAACTGATGACATGAAGCAAAAGTTCAAATGCTCCCCGGGTTTGCTTTCTAAGGGAAGCCTGCTTGGTCCATCCCAACTCCACCTCCCAGCTCCAATAATTACCCCATTAAGCATTTATACCCCTGCTGGGTAGTCCTTGTGGATTACTTAGCTCTAGGCCAGTGATGGCGAACCTTTTGAACTCGGCGTGTCAGCATTTTGAAAAACCCTAACTTAACTCTGGTGCCGTGTCACATATAGAAATTTTTTGATATTTGCAACCATAGTAAAACAAAGACTTATATTTTTGATATTAATTTTATATATTTAAATGCCATTTAACAAAGAAAAATCAACCAAAAAAATGAGTTCGAGTTCGCCATCACTGCCCTAGGCTATTAGGAGGCAGAGTAACAATAAGTTGAATTGATAATATATGCACTAGAGACTTTTAGATGATTAATGCATATTTAATCATCACAACAATCAGTGTGATATAGGTACCATTAGTGACAGGAAACAGACACAGAAAGATGAGATAATGTATCTAAGGTCACAAAGCTGGTTCGTAGCAGAGCTAGGATTCAAACCCTAGTGAATATAGTGCATTCACTGAACCGCTATGCTATGCTCCCTCTCCATGGTGGAGTGAAGTGCATCAGCTTTGGAGTCGGGAAACTTGAGCCCAAATCCTAACTCAACTCACTACATGTAGCTTCAAACCATTTAGAACCTCAACTTTCTCATCTGTAAAAAGGTGATACCATCTCTTATAATGATCGCAAAGATTGAGAATGCATGCAAAGCACGTCTTCCCCCCACTTTTTATTGAATTTATTGGGGTGACACTGACAAAAGTATACAGGTTTCAGCTGTGCAATTCCACAACACATCATCTGTATACTGTATTGTGTAAACATGTCTTTGATAATTAAATAGTTGGCCCTTATTATTTGTAAACTAGAGGCCCGGTGCACAAACTTTGTGCACAGGTAGGGTCCCTAGGCCTGGCCAGTGATCAGGGCCGATTGGGGCCTTCCAGCTGCAGGCCTGGGCTTTCCCTCCTAACGTGCCACCCCTAGTGGTCAGTGCATGTCACAGCGAGCAATCAAACAACCGGTCTCTCAGTTGAACTGCCGAGGGGACACTTTGCATATTAGCCATATATATATACATATATATATATATATATAGTTAAGTATTAAGGATGCAATAAGCAAAAAAGGCACTGAAGAGTGATAAGTGGCCACTGGTCTGGCTCAGTGGATAGAGTGTCAGCCTGCAGACTGAAGGGTCCTAGGTTTGATTCCACTCAAGAGCACATGCCCAGGTTGCTGGAGGCCTGCAGGAGGTAGCTGATCAGTAACTCTCTCTCATCATTGATGTTTCTATCTCTCTCTCTCCCTCTCCCTTCCTCAAATCAATTTTTAAAAAGCCCTGTCTGGTGTGGCTGAGTTGACTGAGTGTTCAGTGCACCAAGAAGTCACCAGTTAGAATCCCGGTCAAGGCACACGCCTGGGTTGCAGGCTCCAGCGGACCAATGTTTCTCTCTCATCAATGTTTCACTCTCTCTCTCTCTCTCCCCCCCCCCTCCTCTCTCTCTCTAAAATCAATTAAAAAATAAGTAATGCCATAACCGGTTTGGCTCAGTGGATAGAGCGTCGGCCTGTGGACTGAAGAGTCCCTGGTTCGATTCCGGTCAAGGGCATGTACCTTGGTTGCGGGCACATCCCCAGTAGGGGGCGTGCAGGAGGCAGCTGATCGATGTTTCTCTCTCATCGATGTTTCTAACTCTCTATCCCTCTCCCTTCCTCTCTGTAAAAAAATCAATAAAATATATTTTTAAAAAAATAAGTAGCTTTATAAAAATTAAAAAAGAGAAAATAATTGTATTACATAAAGACCTCTGCTACAAGCAATAGTGTTTTGAGGAGGAGGAGAACTTTCACTTTATACTCTCCAGTATTACATAAAATTTGTATGTGTTACTTTTATAATTTTTAAAAAATGTTATAAGACCTTCAAATCCCACTTCTGGCTTCTGGGGGAAAAATTAAGGTCAATATACTAGTAAGTGAGGATTATACTCTTTAGCAACATAAGACTTTTCTACTTCTAATTCACTTAGAAATAAATTCAAAATTATGCATACTACTCTGAAGAACAGGTGTGTGGATAGGGAGTTGAAAAGGATTATGAAAATGAAATGTTTGCCTTTAATATTGTTACAGGGGGTACACAAGAAACAAGCTGGGGAAAGAGGAAAGCCCTTGGTATTATATTATTACTTGTTATTATTTTTAACTGGCAAGCTCGGCCCAGACAGCAGCTTGGGCTGTCCCGCCCCCCCGCCCCCCAACCCTTCCCCCGCCTGAGACACAAGTGGATTAAGTCAGGTGTGCGCAAGCTCAATAGCTAAACAAAAGGCAGAAGGAGATGTGGTCTCCGGCCCCAAACTTCCATCCAGCAGCAGCTTATTCTCCAAGCCCTTCCAGGGTGCATGGCAGGGGTTGCTAAGCAACGCCAACAAGGCCAGATGTGCCCCGGCCTGATGTGTAAGGCCCACATGTTTATAAATGGTTGCATGGTGATATGAGTACCTACATAATATCTTCTCTTTTATCCTCTGGAACCGCAAAACCAATTAACCATCTCATCCTTTAAGAAAGGACCCTCTCTTCTACTCCTTCCCCAGCTTCAGCCAGAAGAGACAGTCTGGGGCCCGCACGAGTTCTGGGGCGCGGGCTCCGGGGGCCCGGGCTGCGCAGGCAGGAGCGGCCCGCACCTCTTCGGGGAGCGCTGGCTCAGCTCGCCGGGCGGGGGCTCCGCGGGGGCCCGATGCCCGCCTGGGGGGCGCGGGTGCGGCGGGGGCAGCCGCAGCGCTGGCGCAGCCAGAAGTGCCAGACCAGGGCGCCGCAGCTCAGCAGGGCCAGCGCGGGGCCCACCCCCCACGGCCGCGTGGACCAGGCTCAGGGGCCGCGGAGGAACGACCTACCCGGTCGCACGGCCCCAGGACAGGGCGGCCGGAGCCCTCGAAGGCTTTGGACGCCCAGCCCCGGGCCCGGGCCCCGTGCTCATCTCTCCTCGTCGATTAGCCGCCACCACGGCCAACGACATAGAGG
>NW_005871779.1:101493-113128 GCF_000147115.1 Myotis lucifugus | reverse complement strand
AAACAAGCATCAGTCAAGGACACTAGCAGCACCGAGCTGAGAGGGAGAGACGGAGCAGATGGGGAAAGGGAGACGCACGCCCCACCTGTCACTCAGGCCTGGCCCCTGCCTGTTCCCACCTACCAGACCCCAACCCCCGGCGCCTCACCCGTGCGCAGGCCTTGATGCAGCGGGATTCTGTGACCAGATCTCGGCGAACGTCAGGCCGGGGGGGTCTCCGGGAACACAGGCTGCGCAGTCAGGTTTCGTGCCTTCAGTTTCAATGTTGTTTTTATACCCTTCGACTGTGAGGTCACCACGGAGCCCCCCTTCCCCTGCCCTCCTTTCCTGGTGAGTGCTAAGAGGGCTGGTGCCCGCAGAGGGCCTGAGTCATGAGGCCGGGGTGGGGGGAGCCACAGGCCGTGCTTTCAGCTGGAGGCTAGGCTGCCTGGGTTCTGAAAGGGACTGGAATGTGGAAAGCAGCCAGCAGCTGAGAAGCCAAAGGCTGAAATCATGCCAGGGATGAGGGACACGGGAGGGGCCACCTGGCTGGTACCTCAGAGGAAAACAGATGTGGACAGCATGTGGCCTAGGCTACCAAATGCTGTTTCAGTAAAAATCATACCACATCCATGGCTGTCATTTCCTGTCTTCTGCCTCCCAATGGACAGAAAGGGAGGGGTGCAGAGGCCTGGATGATGTAGGCCAGCTCTCCAGACCCGCCCTGCACTCCCCCCTCCCCACAGGGAGATGAGAGTGATGTGGAGAAGGCCAGATAGGTTTTCCCTCCTTGCACTTCCTAGGCTCATGAATGAAAACAGCTGTGCGGAGCCCAGCCAGGGTGGGTCAGTTGGTTGAGCTTCATCCTGTGCGCAGGAAGATTGCCCGCTCAGTTCCCGGGTCAGGGCACATACCTGGGTTGTGGGTTCGGTCCCGTCGGGCCATGTAGGGAAGGCAGCCAGTTGATGTTGCTCTCACATGATGTCCCCATACCCGCCCGCCCCCTTCCTCTCTCTAAGCATGTTCGTGGGTGAGGATAAACACAAAACCAACCACAGAACAGCTGGGACTAAAACTCCACGATGTGGAGGCCTTTCTCATCTGGGTTAGTGCATCGTCCTGATACGCCAAGGTTTGCGGTTCAATCCCTGGTCAGGGCACATGCAGGAATCGACCAGTAGAATGCATGGTTAAGTGGAACAACAAATCGAAGTTTCTCTCTCTCTTCCCCTTTCCTCTTTCTCTAATAAATAAAAACAGCTAAAAAAAGAAGAGTCAGGGAGGCAGCTGGCAAGAATATTGTTTATTGGGGAGGCCGCAGGAAAAGGTCAGGGCGGGGGGAAGGGCTGGAGTGTGTGTGGGACTTGGGAGGGGCTCTGCCTGCTCTCAGGAGCTCGAGCAGGTGGGCTGCTGCCGGTGAGAGCCCACGGAGGGTTCAGAGCTGCCCAGCGTCTCGGGGGCCAGGGCAGGCCAGGCGCAGGCGCAGGCAGGTTGGCCTCTGTCAGCAAAGCTGCATCTTCCCAGGAGCCTGAGCCTGGGCCAGAGGAGGGAAAAGCAAAACCCCAAACAGGAAATCAGATAACCAGGGCCCCTACCCGCATGCCACCCCCACCCCCAGGTCCCCATGGGGTCCCTCACCATCGCTGGCTTCCCGCTCTAGCTCTTCCTCTCCATTAAGGGGCTGCGGGTCTGGCTTTTCCTCCTCAGACAGCTGGCCCTCTGCAGCCACAGGGAGAAAGCAGAGGGGAGCCTGGAAGAGCTGCTGGGGAGGCAGGGAGGAGGCAGGAGGGAGGGAGGCGGTGGCTGCGGCACCATACCTGTCCCTGAGGGGTCAGGGCTCTCGCCGTCCTCTGTAATGTCCGGCAGGGGTGTTGACTCCTCCTGGCCTTGGGATAGAGGGCAGGACAGGGTCAGGTGGCTGCCTGGCCTGCATGCTCATGTGTGAGAGCCGTCAGCCGCCTCCTGGATGGAGCAGGCCCCCTCGCCCAGCCCCAGCCTCCATTTTACCTGGCCGGCGGGCAGCCGTCCTCCCCTGGACCTCCTTCTGGGAACCGTTCCTCTTTCGGATGTTTACCTGAGGAGGAGAAGCTACTCAGCAGCGGGGACTGCTGTCCCCCCCAGCGACCAGGGCCCCCGGCACGCCCTGGCCCACTCCCCAGGCAGAGAAGGGGCAGGAAGGGGCAGGAAGGGGCCCATTGCCACCTGCAGAGCGAAGCGGTGCTGGGGCCAGATGCCCCCCCACACCCACTGCATGTAGCTGAAGAGCACGATGACGCTGAGGAACGTGAAGTTGCTGGAGACGCCTATGAAAGCGCAGGTGACGGGGAAGTTGTACAGCAGGTACCTGTGGCAGGAAGCAGGGACGGCAAGGGAGCCGTTACGGGCACCAGCCTTCTCCTGAGAGCAGGTCTCAGCTCTGGCTGCACGTCGCCTTCCCTAGGTGCCTTCACACAGGCTGGGGGCCAGCGTGAGCCCCACCCACTCGGGTTCAGGTGGTCGGGTGGGGTGGCCCAGGCATCGGCATTTTAAAAAGTTCCCCAGGGAACAAATGAAGCAAAACAAAAGCAAACTCATAGAGGCAGACAACATGCTGCTCATCACCAGAGATCGGGCAGGGGCGGAGGGGGCGGGATGGGTAAGGGGCCCGCTGTGTGGTGGTGGTGGAGGTGGGCTCTGGTGGTGAGCATGCTGGTATGGCTGTTGAATTATGATGTTGTGCATTTGAAATGTTAGGCACCAACATGACCTCAAAAAACCACACGCACCAAGAGGAGGAAAGGCTCCCCAGGATCTGTGCAGCCGGGCGGAGACCTGTGACCCAGCTAAACCCTCCACCTCCTCAGAGCCCCGGTTCCTCACCTGAGCCCAGAGAAGTGGGCGTGGATGCAGAGGGAGGCCCTGTACAGCTGGATGCGCTTGCTGTGGATCTCGATAATCGCTCCAGTGGTTGGCACGTACTGCGGGGTCGGGGTGGAGGGGGTGGCCCCATCAGGCCAGGATCCAGCTGCTGTCAATCCGAGGCCCACCCACTTCCAGCCTCCTGGTGGCTGTCCCCCCTGACCGCTGTCCCTCCTGACCTAGCCCCGCTTCTCGAGGGGAGAATTCTAGGCTTCTGGGGAGGCTGTCTCCCGCCCTCCTGCACCCCCTCACCGAGTTTTCTCTGTATTCCGGGTACAGCTCCACCTCCAGGAGCTGCTTCTGCTCAGCAAAGCCGAAGAGCAGCAGGCTGGAGAAGACCAGCGTGTCCAGCATCTGGAGCAGGTCTGAGCGGTAGTGCAGCATCACCTGCAGGGCCAGGAGGCGAGCGGGAGTCAGGCAGCCCGGCTTCCCCTGGGCCCCCCAGGTCCCCTGCTCCCACCTTCTCCTTCTACCGTGCCCGCCCACGTCTTGACCCAACCATTTAAATGCTTGCGTGGCAGCCCTGCCCTGCCCTGCCAACCACATGTCTCTTCCAGCACAACAAAGGCCTCTGCTAAGCAACCTCCCTAGGTCCAGCCTCCACTGTCTCCAATCTACCTTCCCCCCAGATAGCTCTAGCATCCAAGCAGACGGACTGCCAGGGCGCCACCTGAAACTTTCTTCCCCAGGTAGACATTTAGGGATTTGTTTCATGGTGTGGTTCTGTTGATAGTTAAGAATGGAGTCGATGCCGAAACCGGTTTGGCTCAGTGGACAGAGCATCGGCCTGCGGACTGAAAGGTCCCAGGTTCGATTCCGGTCAAGGGCATGTACCTGGGTTACGGGCACATCCCCAGTAGGAGATGTGCAGGAGGCAGCTGATCGATGTTTCTCTCTCATCGATGTGTCTAACTCTCTATCTCTCTCCCTTCTTCTCTGTAAAAAATCAATAAAATATATTTAAAAAAAAAAAAAAAGAATGGAGTCGATGCCCAGCTGGTGTGGCTCAGCAGTTGAGTGTCGACCCAGGAATGAAAAGGTCATCAGTTCGATTCCCGGTCAGAACACATGCCCGGTTTGTGGGCTCCATCCCCAGTAGGGGTGCATGCAGGAGGCAGCCAATGGATGTTTCTCTCTCATCAATGTTTCTATCTCTCTCCCTTCCTCTCTCTCTAAAAATCAATAAAACCTGCCCTAACCGGTTTGGCTCAGTGGATATAGAGCGTCCGCCTGCAGACTGAAGGGTCCCAGGTTCAATTCCAGTCAAGGGCATGTACCTTGGTTGTGGGCACATCCCCAGTAGGGGGTGTGCAGGAGGCAGCTGATCGATGTCTCTCTCTCATCGATGTTTCTCTCTATTCCCTCTCCCTTCTTCTCTGTAAAAAATCAATAAACTATATTTTAAAAAAATAAAAATCAATAAAACCATATTAACAAAACAAAACAAAAGAATGGAGTCATGCCCTAGCTGGTTTGGCTCAGTGGATAGAGCGTGGGCCTGCGGACTGAAGGGTCCTGGGTTTGATTCCAGTCAAGGGCACATGCTCAGGGTTGCAGGCTCGATCCCCAGTAGGGGGCGTGCAGGAGGCAGCCAATCAATGATTTTACATTTCCTCATCAAACCCTCATGGTCTTGCTGTGAGGAGTTACCCTAATATGGTGTATAATACTTTATACTCATGGGGTGACGGTGCCCTCAGCTGGTATATGTTTCTGAGTGAGGATTTGAGCCTGGGTCTGTTTGGCTCCAAGGAGG
Organism: Myotis lucifugus; assembly: GCF_000147115.1. NCBI lineage: Eukaryota > Metazoa > Chordata > Mammalia > Chiroptera > Vespertilionidae > Myotis > Myotis lucifugus. The sequence continues at coordinate 108,495 of NW_005871779.1, read as the reverse complement.
CCCATATTCAGAGCCGTTCTTTTCAGATTTTATCCCAAAGCTGGACAATGCCACTGGGCAATGCCTGCTCCCCTTCCCCACCCTGATGTGCCTGTGACGTCTGGGTGAGGCGTTTGCTCCTGAAGGCCTACCCAGATACTCTAACACGGTGATCCTTCTCCACACCCTCCCATCCGGGCCACGAACACTTACGGAGCGTGAAGAGGTGGAGATGATTCGTCCGCCTCGGGTGTAGCATGAAATGGTGACCAAGAACATGCCCAAATCTTGATTCACGGGGGACTCTGGCAGCTCAAGCTCTAAGGTAACGCGGTACGGCTGTCCATACATCAGCACCTGCCCAAGGGAGCCCCATCTCTTTTCAAAAACACGTATTTTTAAATTGTGTCGCCCCTTTCCACCTCCCCCCACGCCTTCAAATATTCTCCTCCTAATATTGAGCCACAAGCGCCCCGGTTGGCAGTCACCACCTCTCAATCTCGTTGCAAGGACGTGCTGCCCCCTGCTGGTGGCTGAGCCCTTCTCACTTCTCTCTCCCTGCTGTCCTGAGCCCGCGTGTTGCCAACTGGGCCATCTGTGACTCAGGCCTGTCCCCCAGGACCCATCCTGCCTGCACTTACATGATTAATTAACCAAGTGCCAGAGTGCCCATCTCCCCAGCCAGCTCTCAGCCGGCTCTGCATGGTCACTGTCACTCCAGACCATCCTTTTGTCATTCTGGGCCCCTTATCTTGGTCGGGAGAACCCTGAGAACACTATGAATGGGAAGGCTTCTTCTCTGGGATTAACCTCAAAATGTTCAAGACTTGCCACCAAACATACCCTGGTGTTTCCTGACCATTCCTGTACCCCTCTAAGCCTATATCAACGATTTCCCTATAGCGTGCCCTCCACAGGGGTGAAGGAAAGCTTGTTTGTCACCAAAGAGGGAATGGATATTTTTTATGTTGAAAAGCACTGTGCCGAGACTGGTTTGGCTCAGTGGATGGAGCGTCGGCCTGCGGACTGAGGGGTCCCAGGTTCGATTCCGGTCAGGGGCGTGTGCCTGGGTTGCGAGCACATCCCCGGTGGTGGATGTGCCGGGAGGCAGCTGATCGATGTTTCTCTCTCATCGATGTTTCTGGCTCTCTGTCTCTCTCCCTTCCTCTCTCTGTAAAGAATCAATGAAATATATTTTTTTTAAAAAAAAGAAAGAAAGAAAAGCACTGTGCTAGCCGTAGTAAGTCAGCTGCGAGGCTGGGCATGCTTCTGAGGGGACTCTGAGCATTTCATCACAGGGTAAAAGGCAGAAGCCGCTGATCCCAGTCTATACAGATTCTTACTTTCAGTCTGAAGTCTCTTTTGAAAAAAACGGATTCCATGAGATTCCTAACCCCCTGTAGAGGTCCGATGAGTCTAAACCAGAGGCTTCAGCGAATTCTTTGAAATATTAAAACAGTTCTCTGGGTGGGTTGGAAGGAAATGGAGAGTGACTGCTAGCTAATGGGTTTCTTTTTGAGGTGATGAAAATGTTCTAAAACTGACTGTGGTGATGGTTGCCCAACTCTGTGAATATACTACAAATGACTGAGCTGTGCATTTTAAATGAGTGCATTATTTATCATGTGAATTATGTATCAATCAGGCTGTTTGTGTGTGAATGCATGTGTATCTGTACCATCTAAATAAACGTTCTCTCTGAGGAGATCCATGGAATCTAATACCAGAACCTGTGACCGACTCCATGCCTTTGCTCATGTGTGTCTGGAAGGCAGACTCTCCCCTTCTCTCCTGTTCCCAGTGTCCCCCCTTCTTTAAAAGGTCCACTGTGAGCCTATCTCCATGTCTCACACTGATCTCTCCACGTCTTCACAAATTCTTCTGAAACGCAGAATCTGCATCGTACACTAGCTATTTAACACAATGTGTAAAACCCTATCAATCCTTTGGGTTCTCTGAAAGCAGGACCACATCTTCTACTTTTAGAAGGTGTTAAGCATAGAGTAGACACATTATTTCATCCACCCAATACAGTCATTCATTCAAAACTGTTTGCTGTAAATGTCAAACTCGCGGCTGGCAGGCTGCATGCCTCGTTTATTTAAATGAGGCATAGAACCTGGGACTCTTCAGTCCGCAGGCTCGATGCTCTGTCCACTGAGCCAAACTGGCCAGGGCCTGAGGCTTTCTTTATAATCTGCTCTGTATATTCCAGTTATTAGTATTCCCGGTCAGGGCACATGCCCGGGGTTACGGACTCAGTCCCCAGTGGGGGGCATGCAGGAGGCAGCCCATCAGTGATTCTCATGCCTCTCCCTTCTTCTCTGAAATAAATAAAAATATTTTAAAAGATAAAAGTAAAGAAGGATGTTCCCATTCTGCATTTCTCGGGGCTTCCAGGTTAGTTGAAATCATCCTGGCCTCTGGCCAGTCCTATGGCACAGTACCCTTTGTAATGGCAGGTTGCACATACTTGTCAACAGTTTCATAATTTTACATACAAGCTTTCAAAACTCTTGGGTGGCTTCCATGCTAGTCCAGTGAAACGGCTGGTTTGATAATTTAGGTTCATTTAGATTTAAAACACACCTCGTGTATAGATATGGACTGGCTGAAACAATCTAAGAAGGAGAACATTGCTAACATCTGCAGGAAAGAACAAGCCATAAAATTTATTTAGAGTCTAACTTTTCTTTAACTTCCCTTTCCTTTTTTTAAAATTTAATTTATTTGGGTGACACTGGTTATTATCGTCCCTTTCCTTGAGAGCCTTCCTTTCTTAATCTCTGTCACTCAACCCCTGTTCTCCAGATCTTTCTCAAGTCTTCCTTCTGATTTCAAGTCATCAAAGCTCTAATGGAACCTCTCTTCAGCTTCCATACTCACCCGATCACGTCCACCCTTAGCTAGGGACACATTGGCAACAGGGAAGGAGCAGAGTATGGAGGTAGACGAGTCACAGTCGGTCCTAAATGAGAATGAGGATGACACTGCTAAGTTATGGGGTCTGCCTGACCTGCCTGCACCCCTTGTTGGCCCCCTAGTGCTCCCTCCTGTCCCCCACCCCTTCTCCCAGAACACCCTTCTCTGTTACAGATGGAGGAGAGATGCAGCCCACAGATTCAAGTGAGTCTTTCATTCTCTTTCTGCTCCTTCAGCTAATTTCCCCTCAGAGAGCAGACATTCTTAAGTGGGACTCTACGGACACTTCATTGAAAAGTTTCAGACTTGCCCTAGCTGGTTTGGCTCAGTGGATAGAGCGTCAGCCTGTGGACTGAAGGGTCCCCGGTTTGATTCTGGTCAAGGGCACATGCCCAGGTTGCAGGTTCAATCCCCAGTAGGGGGCAGGCAGGAGGCAGCCGATCAGTGATACTCTCTCATCATTGATATTTTCATCTCTCTCTCCCTCTCCCTTCCTCTCTGAAATCAATAAAAATATATATATATATTTTTTAAAAAGTTTCAGACTTAAGTGTTTCTCACATGGAGAGCTTGATTCCCACCCCCAGATTCTGATTCAGTAGTTCTGGTCTGGGGCCCAGTTTGAGAAAACCCCTTTTTAAGAGGGTCATGACCCCACCCCCAAGTTGTAGGCAAAACTGCACATGGGTATGCGTGTGCAGCATATGGGTGGGCATGTTGATATGTTTTTATGGCAAGAAGAGCCATAACGCCAGCGTGGCTCAATGGTTGAGCATCGACCTATGAACCAGGAGGTCACAGCTCGATTCCTGGTCAGGGCACATGCCTGGGTTGCAGGCTCCATCCCCAGTGTGGGGTGTGCAGGAGGCATCCAATCAATGATTCTCTCTCATCATTGATGTTTCTATTTCTCTTCCTCTCCCTTTCTCTCTGAAATCAATAAAAATATATATTAAAAAAAAGAAGAGCCATAGCTTTCATGACATCCATAGCTCCTTAGAAATTATAGCTTATAATCAGGGACACAGGGAAAAAAAAGATTCTGGACCACTGACAATAATGTCCTTATCAGCTTCTCTTGATTGGCCATTGTTAAGACAAGGGGAGAGAATCTGGCAGGGTCTGTAAAATGGGAAGAGCATGACTCTGGGAGTTTACATATCCAGCCACCTGTGTTTCCATAATCTCTACTGTGCAGTAGACTATTGGGAGCGGAAGTGATGCAAAAGGCAAATGGCTGCTTTCCTAATACTTCCTTTAGTAAAGGCCAGGTTAGCTTTGAGTTGGACCAAGGGGTTGGCTTGTTCCAGAGTCTACTGTGGCCCTGAGAGAGGTCAGATCCAACCGACTCATGACACTCAGAGAGACAGTCTAGAAGGGTTTTTTGGTTTTTTTTTAAACCTTTTAAACCAGAGGTACAACTAGGAACCCAGACCCCCATCAGACCTGATCTGCTGTTTAGCTTTGGGCTGTGATAGGTAAGAAGTCATATGAGCCACTGGGCCAGTTTCCTCCTCTGTAAACGAGGGGATGGAACTGAATAAGCCCTAAGGGTCTCGCAGCAGTTCTCCCACAGGATTCCTCTCTGATACAAGACCCCTCTCACCTGTAATGGAAATGCACGGGGCTGAGGTGGCTGACGGTCGGCATGTAGGAATAGTAGAAGGAGCCATAGAGGAAGACAGACACCCAGAGCAGGAGAAGGATGGTACAGAAGAGCACCCCAAACTGCAGCAGCAGCTTGCGGGCACGGCCTGCCAAGACATGGCCCACTTCCTGGGCCCATAGCAAGGCAGGTACTGGTGGGTCATTGACCATGGTAAGGGGTGCAGTGAGTCTGGCCCCGGGTTCAGGCTTTGAGTTCCTAGCTGTTCTGCCACCTGGACGCCACCCCTGGCCATGGGATGAAGCAGCTGGTGGTTCCTGGAAAAAGACAAGAGAGGAGGAAAAAAATAGCTTCTTTTTGGAGGGAGGTGGGGACAAAGGGACAAGGTTACTGGGCTGGCTTTGAAGAACCAGATAGAGCAGGACATAGCAGAGTCTTTGTTTCACATGGCCTTTCTCCAAATGACTGTTTTCCAGCCAATGTCCCTTCCCTTTCCTCCACTGCGCTGTTCACACCCAGTGCCAGGGCTGCTCAGTTAAACTGGTCCTCCCGCCTCCCGATTCCCGACAGGCCGCCTTGAGACTCATCCACAGCAATACATAACACACAGAGGGTGCGCACCTTAAAATTATTAAGGCGCTTTTACATACGATGACACTGAATCCGCACTGCGGGGTGGCTGCCCCGAGAGAAGGTGCGACGCGCCTAAAGTCGCAAAGCCAGACTCAAGAAGCAGCCGAAGCGCAGTCACAATTGCCTCCCGAGTTTCTCCTCTCCTGACCGGCCGGCGCCCCACGCCGGGCAGGGCGTCCCCGCAGACTGTGGCCGCTTCCCCGCCAAGCCCCCTTTCGCTTGGCCGCGGGGGCGCGGCGCCCGGAGCCCCCACTGCACCCCACCGCGGTTGAAAACAGCAACTCGCCGGACGCCACAGCTCAGCGGACTCACCAGCATCGCGCGCTGCCTGGGCAACGGCGAGAGGGACTTCCGCCTCCCGGGCACGCCCCGCCCCCTCCCGCCGACGGCCAATGCTGTTCGGGGGCGGGGCCTCGCCCGGGGCGGGGCGCGGGAGGGGCGGGGCTAGGCGCGGGGACCCAGCTGTCCGGACTGCGGGGCTCCCACTTCCGCGCGCTCGGCGCTCTTCCTCCCCGCAGTCCGTCATCCTCCGGTTACCGGGCTAAAGGGGACAGGCGCCTCCCTCCCGTCCCACGACAGCCCCCGGGCATGTTGTGAGTCAGCAGCATCCCCTGGGCCCGCCCCTCCAGGCCGCAATCACGGGCCTGCGCCCACACCTTCACCCGGGCCATTTAACCCCCGAAACGGGAGGGAGGCGGCGCCCAGCCGGCGTTGACGTTGGTCGCCCGTCCTCAGCTCTCGGGCCGGTAGGTGCCCGAGCAGAGAGCACTCGCCAGAGAACATGGCAGTCTGCAGGGACCTGCGCACCCCGCGCTCTGGCTGCCCCGATCCACAGAGCGGTCGCAGTTCAGTCCGGTGCTTTGCCTCCAGCGTCCAGGACGCGTGATGGACCCGCTCTGACCCTGACTCACTCTCCCTGAGTCCCCACAGCGCGCCAGCCAGACTGGGCCTCGGAGGGCGGCGCCTTCTGTTCTGTATGTCTGTCCGCCCCGAATAGGAGCTCTCGGAGGGCCAGGCCAGTGTGGGGGATCTTTGCATCCCCCCCCAGCACCAAGCACAACGATGCTGCCGTGGGGGGTCATCTCTCAGACCAATAACCCCACCGCACCCCAAAGCCCCATCTATTCCAGCGGCACCAGGACTCCCCCACGAGGCCCCTACCTCCACTTTGTCCGATTCTCTGAGCCGCTCTCTGCACGCCTCTTTCCCCCCAGACGCTTCCCTTCGGTCTGCCATTTCTTTAGACATTTTCCCGAGGTTCCTCGCTGCTCCTAGAGTCTCCGCTCGAGTCACTTGTGGCTGGAACCTGAAGTGGCGACCTAGAAGCTAATACCTGTAGCGCATCACATCTTCCTGGATGTGGGGAATGGCGGGTTCCTGGGAGAGAAACGAAGATGCACGTGATAAATGCTGGGTCAGAGGAGAGGGAGGAGCGGAGGATGGGGGCGACTGCCCAGCTGATGTCAGATTTTCAAATGAGCAGGGTCCCCCGCAGCCAGTCCCCAGTCCCGGCTGCACTGCAGGGGCTGTCACAGGCCCGGACCACCCGCTGGAGGGGGAGCCGCCCGGGCTGCGGCTCCTGCGGGCGGCTCGAGGCCAGACTTAGGATCCTACCCGGCGGGAGGGGCAGGTACTGAGACGGGAGCGAGGGGCGGGGGGCGGGGGGGGGGCGAGGGTGCGCAGGGCCTGCGGTACAGCCAGGCGCCCCCCGCGCCCGGCACTTGGACGCTCCAGGCCGACCCGCTCCCTCCCGCACCCCGCTCCTTCCCGCATCTTGTCCCGCAGTGGCCAGCTTGCGGGCCGTGCCTGAAGCGCAGGAACCGAGGAACCGGGACAGCCCTCCGAGGCGCACTGACCTGCCC
>NW_005871779.1:58470-99506 GCF_000147115.1 Myotis lucifugus | reverse complement strand
CCAGTTTTGTGCCGGGACACTTTTTGGGGGGACGAGGGTGTCAAGGGGATGCCTCTAGCAATGGGGGGACCTGCCTCACGGTAGCCATCACCCAGCTCCGCTGTCACAGGAAGGGGGGGGGGGCCGCAGAGGAAGCCGCTGCCCCGAGGGGAGGCCGAGCCCTTTCCTGTTGGAGCCGGTGGAGCCCGGAGGACCCGCGCCCCGAGGCCGCCTGGCAGGGAGGACAGCGGGGCCCACGCCCAGGACCTTCCTCTTCCGGCTGCTCAGCGCTTGGCAAATTCCAGGGCGTGAGTGAAAACGTCCACAGCGCAGATGGGTGAAGCCGGAGGGAGTGCTCGATAACTGTAATCGATCCTTTAAAAAGCCTTTGCTCCCCTCCAGCTCACGCACGTTTCATGCTCCGATACGAGGGCGAACGCTGCAGCCCGAGGGGGCGATGAAGGGGCTTAGAGACGAGGCACGAGCTGTGAATAAGCGTTGAGGTGATGGCTGGGCGGGCCCTGCGATGGGGGAGCCTCGGGGTACCCGCCTGGGCCCTGGGTCCCACCGTCCGGTAGGGGAAGCCGGGGGCACCGGGACCTGTCCCGGCTCCGCAAACACGGGCTCCCCGCGCGCCTGCGCACCCAGCCCGGTGAGTCCCTGTTGGAAAGGACGAGGGCCGGCAGCGCTGGCTGCAGTCGTGCGCTTGTGAGTCAGTTACCTTCTCATTCCCCAAGCTCACAGAACCCCCACCAAACACCTCTGCTGAAGGCCTAGGCTTTTACTCCTAAGTGGCAGTTACTCATGAATAAACTTACTTGGCCATAAATGGGACCTTAGATTTAACTTCAAGCATCCACCTGGTTTTAGTCTAGGCCAAATACAGAGATCTGACATAACTTATTTTCTTCTATTCCAATGGCTCAAGCTCTTAGCATCAGCAAGCACTGAGTAGGCTTGCAACCCCGAGTGGAGGCATGGCTGGCGAAGTAGGAAGGAATAACAGCCATCCCAGAGGACAGCCATCCTTGGTTGGACCCAGTGAACTGGAAGCAGCATCCAAAGTAAATCAATCCCCCAGATGACACACTCCACCCGTCAGTGCAGCCACAGGAGAGAGAGTGAATTCAATCCAAATGGTTATTTATTCTAAAACTGGAAGCTACTGTGCCTACATATTCGCCAGAATGTTGTAATGAGAACAGGGGAGGAAAAAGTTACAGATGTAAACAATGACACAGTTACATTTTTTAAAAAATGGTAAAACCCTTTTTTACTGGCCACTTCCAAGAATGCTTTACAGGTTGTGCAAAAACATTTACAGGCTCCATGTGATGTTTGTTTTTCTCACAAGCTTTTCCATCTACAACTACAACAGAGGTCTGATAAAACACTAAACAAATCTAAGGAAAACAAGGCTAGGGATCCCTTCTGTTAATCCACATTTGCCCCCTTAACATTGTTGTTGTTTTTTTTATAATAAAAAGACAGAAACAAAACCCAGACATCTAGTGTTGCTGTGAGTGATCTCGGATTAAACCAACAAGGACGTGGCAGTTTCACTTTCCACCCACCTAGAAAAACAGCTTTTTTTTTTTTTAAAGGTGACTTTCTAGTGTCAAAATTTAACAGCAAGTACCTCCCCTAATCCTCCCTCCCAAGAAACCCAAAGGGGCAGAGTTTATCCCCCTGGCCCTGAGGGCCTAGCACCCACAAACCATGTCATAGATTACAAAAGGATGCTACTTGCTGGAGGACTAGATATTTCGAAGGGGGTGGCAGTTTCTGCCTCAGATTTAATTTTCTATTATAACATGATCTTGCCCTAAGAGAATTTCTTTGGGCTCCAGTTTTTACCTCCTTGCCCTGATACTATGAGCAAAGCTTCTCAAAAACTCCCTTAATAATAAAAAGTTAGTGGGTACAGAAAAGTTCATGCAGTCACTTCACCCACTGCCACACACAAATCCATTCGACGGCACCACAAAAGCAGTGTCCAGAGGACACCATGAGCAAGCAGTTACTTCCTATCAGCCCCCCATTCCAACCTGGGGGTCAGAGGTATTTGTGGGACAGAAGGGTGTATCACAGACGGGCAACTAGAGGGCCAGAACGAGAGCCTGCAGACCTAGAGAAGGGCTGCATGGTGGTCACAGTGGGAGAGGGAGAGAGATCAAATCTCGGCACAAAGTTTTAAACAGAGAACTGCTCAGGTGAGGAAATGGAAGTGAAGCTTTTTCTAGTGACAACCCAGGGTCTTTCCTCACCAGGAAGCGCTGCAACACGTGGTATTGGCTGAAGAAGCTCTTGGCGGACTCCATGCTGAGCTGCTGAGCGGGAAGATGAATTAAAACTGAAGCTACATATTGAAAGAGCATTCCCATATCCTTGAACCCGGGCACCTGAAGCTGTTAAGAATTGGGAGGGTGTTGGTAAAGTTGCAAAGACCATCCCAACTGAAGTCTCCTGGCTAGAGGCCTCTCTGGGGACACGCAAGCAAAGCACCCCAGAAGGAATCCTGTTTCAAGAAGCCAGGAAGGGGCGCTCCCTTTCATGCACACATGACACACACATTCACACTCTCCCCAAGTTACAGCAGCCCCACTGAGCTGCCTCCCCCCGCCCCCCCCACCCGCCCCTTTCTATTCACTTTCTACCTGTGTATCAAAAAGACCAGCGGGCTCGTGCCCTCCGTACTGTATAAAATAGTTGCTATTCTCAGCACCTGGGCCTGCTAGCCCACACCACAGGATTCACTATATACACATCCTGCTGCCATGAGAAGAATCCTGCTTCATTTCTGTGTGAGCGGAAACCCTGAGAAACGTTCCTTCTCTTGCACTGTAAGAGGACAGATACTCTAACAGAGATGATTTCAGAGACTTCATGCCTATCTCAACCTTGGAAGACAGAGGACAGACTGACGATCACCATCTTCAGGCTGAGGCCTGCAACCCCATTCTCCCCCAAGACTTGATGGGAACTCATTAATGGGTACGTAGAGGGTGCAAGCTATTCTGCTCTGCGAACAAGCACAGTCCCCCTGCCTCCTCAGCCTGGGAATCCTATATAATAGAACCATCTAATTGGTAGTCTCCAGGCCTCAGCCAAACAGCATAGGCACAGGAAAGTGGAGACAATGCCACTCTGGCCTCCCAGCCCACCAGACCAGATATCCCAAGAGGGAAAGGTTGGTAAAGAAAATACAAACGGTTAGTTGGTGCAAGTGATTGATAAGAGCCAATCGTTTATTTCACTGCCCCAGTCACAAGCTCTCCCTCTGTCCCACTCCTGCCTGCTACGGAGAGTGCCCTCACACGCTTGCTTGCTCACCCTCCACTCCACCTCCTCACTCTCCCTCACATGGCTGCGCTCCTGCTGCCTTACAGTGTTAAAGGGTGACATTTTCAGTCCTTTTCCTGTCCAACTGCAGGGTATAGGACAGGCAGCCCTAAGTGCTGCTTTCTGAGCAAATGTTTTTTGATTACAAATATCTAACTAGGTTTGAAATGTTTTATAGAATAAGACAATATTCTTTTCAACAAACTTTAAAAAAAATGTACAGTTTTGTTGTTTGTTTCCACCTCCCCCCTCCCCCACCCTTGCTTGCGCACCCTCCCTCCCACCACCCCTCCCCGGCAGCTCAGCCCCACCCCGACAGCCCCTGTTTTCCTTGGTTGTGTTTTTGGGGATGGCTGGCACCCCCAGAGATTCAGCTTCATGGCTGACAGGTGACAAGGGCAGAGGCTTCACCGATACCCTTGGTAACCGTAGTAGTTCCTGTAGTATCGGTCTCTGTCCTGGGGGTGGTGGTAGTAGTAATTCTGCCACTAGAAGAGAGGGGAACCCCGTCACCTGAGGCCACAGCTGGCTGAGGACCGAGAGGCATGACACTCAGCCCCTGGTCCTGCCCCCCCTTCACCCTCTCTATCCCCAGAAGATACTTACATCCCGATTGTACTGTCTGTAATAGTCTCTGTATCTGTTGTACTCATAATCTCGACTATAGAAGCGATCATAATCTCCCCGGTATCGATCGTAGAAATTACGATAACCCTGAGAAAGGAGAAAGAGGAGTGAAGATTTATGGGTTTCCAGTATCACGATCCACTGCTATCCCCCATCTTAAATGAAACACATCTCAGCTTGATTTTGTAACAGACTTAATCTTCCCAAGATAAATCCTTCCAGAGGAACACATTAAATGGGCACAAGCTAAGCCCTGAGAAAACAGCCCAAACCACTCTGCTCCCCCAAGCCAATAGGAGTGCTAGCACGGCCCAGAGGAGGAGCAGAAGGAGAGCTGCACTCACCCCTCTGTTTCCAGACTGCCCCCAGTACTGCTGCCCGTAGGCCCGGTTGTCGTAGCCTCGGCGCTGCCCGCCCACTGGAAGAGAAATGGGAGAGCGCGCTCAGACAGCTGGCGTGGGGTCCTGGCTCCATGGCTGAGTGGAAATCAAAAAGTTGGAGCCCAAGGCAATTCTGGGAGAATAGGAGGCCTGCTTCTGTCAGGCTCACACAATGTTAATTAAAGCACTAGCCAGGATCTTTTAGAAAGTCTGAGGGGGAAAGGCAGAGGAATAGCGACACAAGAAAACCAAGCCACCTTGCTTTTGAAGCTCCCCAATTTCTGCAAGATATTTAAGATGACAAAAAAATACTTGGCAGAATAAGAAACATCAGTAAATACTGCCATTCACAGAACCACTGACTTTCAATCCTGGAAGGGATCTCAGAGGTCATATAACCCCGACCCATCACCTTATACAGACGGAACAAAGTCTCAGTGACAAACTCCTCCAGGGTAGGCACTGTTGGTATTCCCAGTGCCTAGCATGTAACAGGCATGCAAACGTTTTGTTGACTTACTTGCAAACACACACACACACACACACACACATTTTTAAAGGGCAGTGAATGCACAGTGGAAAGTTAACTGACAAGCTAGACATTCAAGATGGATATTAATTCCACTAGTAGCCTAAATTACTTTGTAACCCCCCAAATTACTGCATAGTGCATTCACTTCTGGTCTGTATGGTGGGGCTGACCCACTGGATAGAGCATTAAGAAAACAAAGTGAGAATCCAACTTCACTGCACAAATCCTTTAGATAAGCTGCAACAGTGAAGTGGGAAACCTACACATATAAGTGAAAAATAGACAAATGAGAAGGCTCAAGCATTGCTTTTCACAGAAGCAAATATTCGTGTTGAAAAATAACTCCCTTTTACTGAAGGATTATGGAAAAAGCACAAGAAGCTGGGGTTAAAGCACACAGGAAGAAATAAGCTCCATAAAGAAGTCACTTCCTTATTCCTGGTGAGTGACTTGACTTGGTTTCCTTATGGATCCTGCTCAGCACAAAGCACAGACTGGGGCCAGGGGCTGGCTGGCCCCGAGACTCACCATAGCCTTGGCCTTGGCCTCGGCTTCGGTTCTGCCGGTTGCGCTTGTTTCGATTGTTCCGGCGGTTTGTCCGTTTCTCAGAGGGGGGCAGCAGCTTCCTGGCCTCCTCCTTGTACTTAGTGACAAGAGGCTGAGCTTCTTCCTTCTCCAGCTCCCCATATGTCACCTCATCCATGTAGTCGCATTTTTCAGGCAAAGAGAAGTTGGCTGTAAGAGTAAGAGAGAAGCTTGTGGGCCTGAAAAGTGCAGATGGGTAAGAGCTCATTATAAAAACTATTACAGAAGAACAGAGTTCCTAAGCTCCTCTACTAATGCACAAAAAAAAGTGCTGGTACTTTATCTATCATAGGTTTTCCCTAAATTGTAACAGCCACAAGCAAAGGGCTACTGTAAGTGGTAGATGTACAAGTTCTCAAGTGATCCATAATAAATTAGGGAGTCCACTGGGTTAAGGTTTCTTATCAGGACAGAAGCAGGTAGCCAGAGGCGAAAAGTAACTGAGAAAGTTTTGGTGTTGGTTAGATAAGACGCTAAGAAATACAAGTTCAGAGGCTGAGTCCCAGTGGAATGCAGTTCACTGGGGGGCTCTCTTAATTCTTAGATGAATCCAGTGAAACCTCTTGAACTACATTCCTCCAACCGCCTATCAGTTAGGACTGCATAGTTCTTTTTTTCTAAACTCGGACAGTCTGGCTCTTAGATGTGCAACCGGCTCCATCCCTGGGTGTTAAAAATCACACCCTGAAGGGAACAGCAGGAAGTGAGATCAATCAGGACAGGTAATCCCGCCTCACAGGGACTTTACTATTAAGCTTTGTATTGCATTAAAGATTTCAGGCTCCTACCAGAAACCAAAATAAGCAAGCCTGATGTGTTATCAGAAATCAAGACATGATGATGAGATCATTCAATCCAACCACTATATTTTAATTTGAATCATAATACCCCCCCCCCCAGAATATAAATTTAATAAAGCAGAGCTTCCTTTCATTCACAATTGCCCTACATCTAGAATAGTGCTAGGCAAGTAGAGAGTTTAAGTACTGACTGCATGAGTAACTGACTCAATGAAGCCTCCGCCTTGAGGTCAATCACTATTGCATCTTATCCAGAATGACCAAGGAGTTAGTGCTTCTCCTTCCACTCTGCTTCTTCGTTTACCTACAAGCGCTCACATCCATTAATTTACTCTCCAGGGTGACACGTTAGGTGTGGAGAATCCCTCAGGGGCTGAGAGCCCTAGTGAGGTGTGTGCTGACCGAGGCCAGGTGCCTGACTTGTACAGTTTCCGCCCACCTTTCATCTCCAGCATGATGGACTCAGGCACATCGTCGCCCTCCACTTCCTTCCTCCACTCCAGCCTCTGCTTCCAATCCTCCTCGCTAGGGACAACCACCACCACTTTCCGAGAGAACGTCTTAAACAGCAACAGTTTCCGCCGTTGGCCAGAGTTGTACACGTTACACTAGGGACAAGAGGAATAACATGTTTTAGGAATAAAAATCATCAAATTCAACGAAAACACTTATTGAGCATCCTTTACAAATGAGGCACCAGATTAGGAGTCTTATACATACAATCTCCTTTGATTCTTTAAACTCTACATGACAGATATTATTGGGTTTTGCACATCAGGAAATCGAGACTCATTGAGGCCAAGACTTGTCCAAAGAAGGTAACAAACCTAGCAAGTGGGGGAGCCAGGAACCCAAAGGAGCTCTAACGCCCTCTCCCTGGCCTCGAGGACGTGCTTTCTAGTCTGGGCTCACAGGCTCTCTGGTAGAGCACAAACAGAACACCCACCATCTCTGAGTTCAAGAGATGTTACAACTACAACATACAACCTTTTGGTCATAATTAAGTAAACTGATTCTGTTCCTTAACTCAGTATCTTTCTACAAATGCACCCCACTTTAACTCTGAGCAATTGTATCAGATTAAATGGATGCCAAAATTTTCATCTTTGGATTTTCTGTAAAGTGAGGTTGCTTCTGAATGTCTGAAAAATACCTGATCAAGAATGAAGTTCCTCTTTGTCCGGGAAGCAATCTGGACCAGTTTGCTAAGGCACTGGGAGGCTTGCTGAACTAAAAGGTCTCGGCTTTTGGGGTCCATTTCTGGCTCCTCAAGCCCCTTCATCTGATGAGTTTGAGAGGAAAGGAAGAGAAACGCAAGAAGTTATACAGCAAGTTAAAGCCTGAGCCATAGGTAACTGTTACTTCTTTAATGCCACCAACGCTGTCACATCAGTTCATTCCTATTCCTCAGTGCCATGAATGTTGTCCACTTTATGCAGGAGTCACTTCTAGTCTTAATCTGAATATATTCCAGATTTTATCATCTTTCAGAAATATGACAACACAGCAAAGAAGAAGAAAAAAAGCCCTCCCTGTAACATGTACTGAGATGAATTCATTTCTCTATTTGTGTTGTCAGACACTTGACAGACTCACTCCGCTGGGAAAGGTTACAGGAATATCCTGATGCCCCCAAAGCAATTACCCAGTTGACTCATCTCCCCCAGCAACTCACCCTCATTTGATTGAGGACAGTCTCAGCTCCCAGGACATTGTATCTTTTCTCAGGGTTTTCTTTTGAGTATTTCAGTGCCCACTGAGTCTTTCCAGATCCAGGCAGTCCCACCATCAGAATCACCTGCAAACAAACAAAACCAGGAATGCCATAAAAAATAAGCAAGGGTCATGTTTAAAAGCCCACTTTAATAATACCCTCCCTTGCCCCAGTTCAGTAGAACTTTGAGAAGAAAAGCTGCCACCACCACCCCCACCCCCTCACTCTACAGCAGGAGCACCAAGCCTTTTGCACACTGTGCTGCATACCTCACACTCCTCCATGGTCTTAGGTGGGACTGCAGTGCGCACACGCTCCTCAACAGGCACAGCATGGATGAACACAAACTCTTCTGGCGGTGGGAAGAAGGGCTCCTCCTTCTGACCAAAATTCAATTCTACAACACAATTTTTGCAGAGGACATGGGGTAGGAGCGCCCGGTCTGCCAGGGATTCCTTGTTGATCCGGAATGCCACACCAAGGTCTTCTCCATTCTTAGAAAAGGAAAGTTCTACTTCTTCAGTCTCAAAATTCTACAATGACAAAAGACAAGAGCACTTGTGGGCTTATAGGGTTTGAGGTTGCTTGAATCTTACAATTTAATCTTTAAGCAATGCTTCAAATACATAAAATACAGCAACTAATGGGAAGGGAACTGAATTCCCAATGCCCTCTACCCTCTTCCTGCTGTGCATCCACAACTTTCAGGAGCACTTACAGCAAAGCAGCCAATGACATCATTCTCCCCAAAAGTCTGGCCAAATTCCTCAAATTGCCCATTCTCTGCCTTGAGTCCTCGTCCATCAAAACCGTAAGAGAATTCATCCTCACCTAGAATAGTGAACAAATTAGTTACCTACACCCAAACTTCCCATGAGTAAGCAATATGGTAGCAAAGATTAATGATGAAGTTAAAGTAACGTTACCAAGCTGTGGATGGGAAAAATCAACAGACCATCCGACTCGAAGGAGAGAAACCTCTGTGCAGCCTTCTTTCATTGGGAGATTCTGGGTTACCTAGCCAGGTCAGAAAAAAACCTCTCAGATACTCTGGCCAACTCAGAAGCAAAGTTTCTTAAAAAACAAGATATTTATTTCTTTAATCCTCACCCGAAGATATGTTTTTATTGAGTTTAGAGAGAGGAAGGGAGAGAGAGAGAAACATCAATCAGTCACCTCCCATATGTACTCTGACCAGGAGTCAACCTAGGTATGTGCCCTGACTAGAAATCAAACCTACAACCCTTGTGTACAGGATGACACTCCAACCAACTGAGCAATAAGGCCAGAGCAAGACAAGATTTTTATACAAACTAAAATGACAACTCTCACAACTTAGCATCAGAATAATAACTGCCAATGAACTTAAACCAAAGCCCTGGGAAGAAACAATTTCTTGATTACTGGAGCTAAGGCTATCATTGAAGTGTGTGGTACCTTTTTCTGCACTAATGAAATACTGGTGGGCAGGAGTCCAGTACACATAGTAGTTTAATCAATAATTTAATAAATGAACGGTCTTAATGAGCTGTACATACTACCTTGGCCTCAAAGCAGACTTTCCCCTTTGTCACTCCATAAGTACTCCTTGCCCCAGACCACAGGGTAGGGAACTTCTCTGAGAAAAGTGGCTGCCCTCCATAGCCGTCTTTGCTCACTTGAAAATGGAGATCAGAGGTATCTGTTAAGAAAGAAGCAATCCATTAATACTTATGTGCCACCAATAGCACACAAGTATACTCAGTTGTCAAGAATGGATACAAAATCTCTCATGTGCTAAATCTCTTAAAATTTGCAGGCCATGAAATTTTAATCTCCAAAATCACTTCTGATTGGTTAAAACCCCAACCTGTCTGCCTTATACATACACGTGTCCAGGTTCACAAGAGTTTGATCTTCCTCCTCCTCTTTTGCCTCTTCTTCAGGGGGTGGTGGAGACTTTGAGCTACACAAGTAAGAGAAAAGCAGATACAATGTAACCAAAGCCCTCGCTTAGAGAGGTGTCTGCAGGACATTGTCTGTTTTAAACTACAGCGAATATAAATTCCAGCAGACAGCTTCTTTCAGTAAACGAGAAAAGGGCAACAGGAGCTTTCAGAGTAGATTCGATCTAAAACTTATGCCTATAAAACCTATTCCATTTTTAATCCACCCCTTTCCAGACTCTCCAATCAACACCAGGTACACCAAGATCAGCGCAGACACTCCCTCCAAGGGAAGGGACTGTTTCCCTCACCGGCTGTGGTAAGCCTCCTCTCGGAATTCATAGTAAGCTCGGCCATGTTCATCCTTCTCATCCCGCTGTCTCTTTACCCCCCGCCGCTCACCATCTGAGCCTGCTGGTTTTGACTTTTCACTATCTTGGTCATCTCCTACAAAAAGGAGGGAAAGAAAATCAGCAGTTTTCATATTGGAGTGTAGAATAAGCTCAGAACCAACAGATACTAAAGGGGGATCTGAGTATCTGTCTCATCAGAATAGCCAAGTTAATCCCACTGCATCCACAGAACGTTTTATTTCCAAAGATCATCTTCCTACATTGGCTGAAATTGTATTTGTTTTTAAAGTATACTATGGGCTAATTACAGTCAAGCCGTAGACAAAAATTGGACAATTTTTGCATTCTAAATTTATCTGCTTAAATCAGGTCAAACTTGCAGCTTTCCCTAACAATATGACATTAAAAAAAACTTCATTGGTTAATTTAATTTTGATTCTTGATGGTCAGATTTGGATTTAAGCTAGACACAAACTATATTTTCCAACACTTTCCCACAGCTTCATGATATAGAAGCCTCAATTTAGAAAAACAAGGAGTTTGCCTTTCCAGCTTTAAAATGCACAGCCATCCACGGATTTATTTATACAGCAAGTGGATACAGGTGCATGACACAGAGCTGTATTTTTATCACGGATTTTTACTGAAAGTTGTGAGAGCAAAACCATTCATTCACAAGAGGCACATCTTTTAATTCTGCACCATTACTGCACATAATTTAGGGGCAGGAAGGCGCTATCAGATATTTAGCAACATTCTTTACTAGAGGGAAAAAACAACTCAGGAGTTTTTCCTTAAGCCTCTGTAGTTTTCAATACAAAGGTTTTTAAATAATTATTTAAGGCAGTCCTTTATTCTTTAACCTTTTTTATTTTATTTTTCCCCATCGCCATTTATGCCCTCTTCACCTCCCGCCACCTCTTCCTCAACCTTTTTTATCAGCTATTTGGGGTACACATTATGTCAAAGCTTATGTAATGGGATTGTTGTTCCAGGACGTAGGCAAACAATCTTCAAGTTGCACGTGATTGTTGCAGAATGGGTTCCAATTAATACCACGATACTAAGTAGCAGCCCAAACAATGTATTAAGGCAGGAACTAAGGCGGCAACCCGATTCACAGTAAGACTTAGAAGCGGCTCTAGTTGTCCTCCTCACTCTGACAGTTACGGATCAGCTAAACCATCCAATTACTTCAAAGGAAGGCAGGTGACTAACTCCCGGGGGCAACTTTCCACATGCTCTTCCCCAAGGTTACTTGATGGATCCACCACCACCTCAATCCTTTCAATTCAGTTCATCAGGGGCCTGAAATGTAAAAGGCTAAGTGTGCACCCAATTTACAGATATGCCCGCCCATCCACTCAGTGGGAAGATCACATTTTCATCATAATACCGGCCAGGGAAAAGCCCCCGCCAGTTAACTGGCTTATCATTCTCAATGCACTGGACAAGACTTCTCTTCGCTAGTTAACTATTAAACTCGACGCCGTCACCCCACTGGCTGTGCCCTGCTGCTGCCTGCGCAGGAGCAAGGGTAGATCGCCAGATTCTGCGTGGCTCAAGCTATCCCACTGTGCGTCTGTCTGATGGATCGAACGCGGACGGATTTAGTTACCGCTTCATATTTTTATGGCGAAAAAGCCAGCAGCCAGCCCAAAGGCCAAAGCCCCCAACAGTCGGTCGGTCTGGCTGTCCGTGGGGCTGCCCACGCCTCCGTGCATTCTCGGGTTAGGACACGGTAACCGGCGCCGTGGGGGCTGCTCCACAGGTAGCTCGCGAGCCGTTCGCATGCAACACCGCTCACGTCCATCCACCACCACCAACCCACCCAGTTAGGCAGGAACCTCCCTCCTGCGGAGCGGGGCCACCCGAGGCGGCCAGACCCCCCAGAAAGGTGCGGAGAGAATAAAAGCCACCTCCCCTGGGGAATCCCACCCAACGGCGAAGGGAACCTTGCACTTCAGGCAAGTGAGAACAAGGGATCGGACCCCGGGGTGCAAGGCTGGGCGCCTGGGACGAGGGCGCACCCGGCAGGTTGGAGCCGCGCTCCGCTGCCAGCACCTCACCCTGTTCCTCTGCGGCCTTGTCACCCGGCGCCTCGGATCCCGGCGTCTCGTCCCCGCTGCGCTCCTCCGGCTCCTCTTCTTCCCCTTTGCCGGTGCCCTGCTCTTCGCCACCATTAACGCCACCTGACTCGGCCGCGGCCTCCTCAGCCGGCTTCTCGGAAGCATCGGGCTCGGGCTCGGCCTCGAGCTCAGGCTCAGGCTCGGCCTCGGCCTCGGCCGCGGCCTCCACGGCTGCCTCCTCCGGGGGCTCCGGCGGCGGCTGCGAGGCCTGGTCCGAGGCCTGGGCAGGAGGTGGCTCTTCGTCCTCGTCCTCAAGCAGCGCCTCCTCGTCCTCCTCCTCCTCTTCGTCCTCCTCTTCGTCCCCGCCCGGGCCGCCGCCCGACGCGGCCACAGGCCGAGGCTCCGCCTTGCAGGCCCCGCCGGGCACGGCCCCGCCACCACCGGCCTCGTCCTCGAGCATCTCGGCGTCCAGCGCCTCCTGCAGCCGCTGCGCCAGATCCACCTTGAGGCCGCGCGAGTCCAGGCCCCGCCGCTGCAGCTCCGACCGCAGCTCGGTCACTTTCAGCCGCTTCACCTCCATTGCCGCCGCCGCCTCCTCCGCCTCCCGCTGCCTCCTCCCCTGCGAACCGACGACCGAGCACGACCGCGCAGGCGCCGCCGCCGCCCGCCTCCGCTTCACGCGCCAGCACTGAGCCCGCGCGAGCGAGCGCACGCACGGACGCACGCAGGCGGCGAGGGCCGCGCGCAGCCTCTGCGACGGTTCTCCTTTCGGCTCCCCTCCCCTTCGCAGCCCCGGGAGCCCGAAACAACGGAGCGGGGAACTATTTCCCGGCCTGCAGCCTCTTCCCTCTGTTACCAGCCGCGGCGGGCGCGCGCCGAGGACGACGGACTTCCCTCCCTTGGCCTCCCGCCCCCTCTCACGTACTGGCCAATCGCCGCCGGCGTTCCACTGCGCAGCCGCACGGGAGCCGGAGACGGGAGAGACTGGCTGCCGCTCAAGTGCCTCGTAGCATGGAGGCGTGTGCGCGCCCTTCTTTCCGTACTTCCAGCGGGGAATCGCGCAGCCGCCCGGACCTCCCTCCCCTGCCGCACGCCCCTCCCACCCCGCCACCACCTTCGCTCAGTCTGACTTCCAGTCGCGCTTTCGTCTTGGGGCTTGCTCACCGGGCGCTTTTCCTGTCTAAGCAGGCAGCAGCTTCTTCGCAGTTAAAAATAAAAGCCAGAAGGGAAGTTGTTGCAACGTGAAAGCCTCCTAGTAATCGTCTTTCTGACTAGTAAACCAAAGGGCTCTCCAAAACCAAGAAATATAGTAGCCTCTTGCTCCGCCCCAACCCTCAATTTCTACCTAGCAACAGATGACCGAACCTCGCCTTGTAGCTAGGCTATTGGCCAACTTGAATCTTCTTCTGCAATTTTGATTGGTCATCCGTGATAGTCCGAATGTTTCCAATTGGCGAAGCCGCCACGGGCTCCCCCACCCCCCCGTTCGTCCGCAGAGGAAGCTGGGAAGGCGGGGTCGTTTCTGCGGGATTACTTTTCTGGGGCCGCTCCTGATTGGGCGGCGTGGTGCGATGCGCGCGACCCTTTAGACAACAAACTGTCAAGGGACCGGACCCTGTCCTCTGGGTGCTCCCACCCGTAGTCGGAAACCCAGGGACAGACTTCCGGGCTGTAGGGCCCTTGCAGAGGGCAAGGGGTGGCCGCGGGGCTCGGACCACATTCGCCTGGGTTTCCCAGCTCCGGGCACCGACATCAACGAATGCCCCTTGAATATACGTGCGAATAAAGAGCCGGGACGGAGGCAAGTCCTTTAAACTTCTCTGAGCAGTTGTCCCCGCCTACTTTCTTCCACTTCCAGGTCAGGGAGGTGTGTCGCCAAGAAAGGAGGAAGCAAATTCCGCCGGCGTTCGCACGCCCGCCACAGTTCCTAGCGAGCCCTTTGCGTTTTCGGGGTCTCCTGACTCCGGAGCAAGCACTTACTCCCTGGCTTTACTGTTCCCACACCCTCTCACTGACTCGTTTCCTGCTCTACTAGAGGTCGGGAATACCTCAGAGGAGACGGGGGGCTGTAGCAGAAACCAGCAGAGCTCGTCCCTGGAGAAGGGCAGTTCCCTGCCTTCACTCGGCTCCCAAAGCAGTCATTTTGCTCCCACCCGCAGAGCTTCAGTTGCCCTCTCGCTCCCCAGTTCCGCAAGACCACTGGGCGGCGGAGTCATGGACAAGCGCCTGCAGGAGGCTCAGCTGTACAAGGAGGAAGGGAACCAGCGCTACCGGGAGGGGAAGTACCGAGATGCTGTGAGTCGGTACCATCGCGCTCTGCTTCAGCTGCGGGGTCTGGATCCCAGTCTGCCCTCCCCGATTCCCGATCTGGGACCCGAGGGCCCGGCTCTCACACCTGTTCAGGAAAGCATGCTGCACACCACCCAGACAGACTGCTACAACAATCTGGCTGGTAAGAACAGGGCCGAAGGGGGGGGGGGGTAGGGGAACCAGGCAGGTACCCCCAAATCTGTGAACATTGAGAAAACACACTGACGGGCTTTCCTGCTGTCATCTAGTTATTCTGCCAAGAATTGAAATATCTGTCCCCTGGCCGGGTAGCTCGGTTGGTTAGGGCGTGGTCCTGATAAGCCAAGGTGGCAGGTTCATACCAGGACAGGGCACCTACAAGAAGTAACCAGTAGCCGAAACCGGCTTGGCTCAGTGGATAGAGCGTCGGCCTGCGGACTGAAAGGTCCCAGGTTCGATTCCGGTCAAGGGCATGTACCTGGGTTGCGGGCACATCCCCAGTGGGGGGCGTGCAGGAGGCGGCTGATCTGAAAGGTCCCAGGTTCGATTCCGGTCAAGGGCATGTACCTGGGTTGCGGGCACATCCCCAGTGGGGGGCGTGCAGGAGGCGGCTGATCGATGTTTCTAGCCCTCTATATCTCTCCCTTCCTCTCTGTAAAAAATCAATAAAATATATTTTTTTAAAAAATAAAGTAATTATTAAAAAAAAAGAAGTAACCAATATAACCAATAATGCATAAATAAGTGGACAACAAATCCATCCCCCCACCCCCCCTCTCCCTTGCTTTCTAAAATATGTAAATAAAAGTTTAAAATCCTTTATCAAATATATACATATATACTTTCCCCCCCCCCAATTTATAGGGCTCTATTTGAGGTTCTGTAGACTAGTAGTTCTCAAACATCACCTGGAGGGTTAAACACAACTCCTGAGTCCCACCCCCAGAGATTCGGATTTAATGGGTCCCAGGTGGTGCATACTATTCGTTTGCATGTTCTAACCGAGTCTCTGGTGATGCAGATAGATTTAGGAAATTCTGCACGCAATGGAGAACATACCGAGTTTACACTGAAGGGAAGGCATTTTAAAAACAACAACACATGTTTCTATTGATTTCTGAGAGAGGAAGGGAGAGGGAGAGAGAGAGGTAAACATCAATGATGAGAATTATACATTCGTTGCCTCCTGCAGGTCTCCTCTGGGGACCGAGTGGGAAACCCAGGCATGTGCCCTGACCAGGAATCGAACAGTAACCTGGTGCATGAGTCCACGCTCAACCACTGAGCCATGCCGGCTGGGCGGAGGGAGACTTTTCAGGTCTGTTCTATGGAAGGCAAATTAACCATGGAGCTAATTAAATTATTCTAATGTATATTAAAATATTCTAACAGTCCAAGTTGAGGCCATAGAAATTATTGGGAGTAGTTTTTACACTTTGTAATGGTTGTTTAAAAGTGATTTATTTTTACTATAATACTCATCAGCTATGATTTAGTGATAATCTAGCTTTTTTTTACAGTGCCTGTTCAGTGCTACTCTTGGGAACAAAACTAGGAATTAAGGTAGTTAATGTTTCAGTTCAACAATTATTATTGGGTGCCGAGGCCTCCTGCTCTCATTGAACATGTATTCAAGTAAGGGAGATGGACAATTAACAAAAAAGTAACATAATTTTTAGAAAATGGTAAGTGCTGTGGAAAATAAATAAAGCAGAAAATGGGGATAGTGGGTGCCACAGGCATGCAAGCGTTCACTTTTAAAGAGGGGGGGGTCCACTGAGGTGACATTTACGAAATGCCCTGGGCAGACACTGTTTGAGCCCTTTACACATATGAACCTAGTTAAGAGTCACATGCCCTTTGAGGTAAATTTAAGGAAACAAACAGCTAGTAAGTGGTAGAGCTAAAATTAAACCTAGGCAATTCCTTTTTTTAAAAAAATATCTTATTGATTTCAGAGAGGAAGGGAGAGGGTGAGAGAGATAGAAACATTAATGATGAGAGGTAATCATCAATTGGATGCCTCTTGCACACACACCCCCCACCCCGCACTGGGCATCAAGCCCACAACCCGGGCATGCGCCCTTGACCAGTATTGAACCTGGGACCCTTCAATCCGCGGGCCGATGCTCCATCCACCAAGCCAAGCCGCCAGGGCTCTTTTTTCTTTTTTTAAATATATATTTTTATTAATTTCACAGAGGAAGAGAGAGGGAGAGAGCGAGAAACATCAATGATGAGCCCTTCCAGGTTTGGCTCAGTGGATAGAGTCTGCAGATTAAAGGGTTCCCAGGTTCCATTCTGGCCAAGGGCACATGCCCGGGTTGCAGGTTCAACCCTCCCCAGTAGGGGGCGTGCAGGAGACAGCTAATCAATGATTCTCATCACAGGTGTTTCTATCTCTCTCTCTCTCTGAAATCAATGAAAAATAAAAAATTATGAGACTCATTGATCGGCTGCCTCCTGCACGCCCCCTACTAGGGATCGAGTATGACCATTTGGTGGGGGTGTTGGAGAATGAATGCAAACATCAGCCCTTTAATGTTCTCATCAGCCCTGATTCTTGGTTCTCAGCACTGTGATGTAATACGATGTTTAATTCCCACAATTCTTTGAGGTAAATTTAAGGAATTTAATAGGGAAACATTTATGAAATAGAGAAACATTTCAATTTTTTACAAAATGTTTTTATTTATTTATTTATTTTGTTGTTAATCCTTATCCAAGGATATTTTTCCATTGATTTTTTTAGAAAGACTGGAAGTGAGGGGGAGAGACAGAGAGCCAGCCCTTGAGATTCAAACCCGGGACCTTTCAGTCCAGGGGCTGAGACTCCTCTCAACTGAGCCAAACCGGGGAGGGCTGTTTTTATTGGTTTTTTAGAGAGAGAGGAAGGGAAAGGGAGAGAAGATATAAACATCGATCAGCTGCCTCCTGCACACCCCCTCCTGGGGATTAAGCCTGAAACCCGGACCTCGGTGCATGGGACAACGCACAATCCACTGAGCACACCGGCCGGGCAAAATTTCCCTTTTTAATTAGAAGGCAGAAGACTGACCTGATCAGTTGCCTCCTAAACAGACTTGTATTTTGAGGTGCCATCAAATCATCCAAGGGACGAGTAAAGTAATACCACTGAGAGAGATGAGGATTTTGGAGTGAGAGTCCTTGGTACCAGTTCCACCTAGACGCTGTGGCATCTTGGACCAGTTCCTTAGCCTCTCTGAGCCTTGATTTCTTCATCCATTGAACTGAGGGAGTAACACATACCGATTTCATAGATTGGGTGAGAAGATTAGACAAGCACATAGCAGTGCTTGCTATCACCTCAGACAAGAGTTGTGGTGAAATGGAGACTCAAGACAGAGAGCTGTGGGTGGAAGAGACACAAAGAAGTTTAAATACATTTTAAAGTATAGTTTTATCCGTTGTATAGCTGGGCCTAACTCAACATTAGGTACAAAGTAGGCATTGGGTAGATGTTGAAGTAGATTGAAGATGTGTAAAGCTTGATTCACGGCTGCATCCCCTGCCTAGAGGAAGGTCTGGCACGTGGCAGACACTTACATTTATTTGTTGGGTAAGTGAATGTTGTGATTCTATGTTTGGTGCTGCCTTGAGTTGGCCAGTGGAATTTAGTATAACAAGGCCCTTCTCCCTCTTCTCTCTTCTTCCATTTGGCCGCATTAGCCTGTCTCCTTCAGATGGAGCCAGTCAACTATGAAAGAGTGAAAGAATACAGCCAGAAAGTCCTGGAACGACAGCCTGATAATGCCAAGGCCTTGTATCGGGCCGGAGTAGCCTTTTTCCACCTGCAGGACTATGACCAAGCGCGGCACTACCTCCTGGCTGCTGTCAACAAGCAGCCAAAAGGTGAGGGGGAAGGGGACGGAGTGGGGAGAACAAGAAAATTGTCCTGTTAAGGGGGTAGCTGTGGAAGGGTTTTTTTTTATTTGTTTGTTTTTAATATGTTTTTATTGATTTCAGAGAGGAAGGGAGAGGGAGAGATAGAAACATCAATGATGAGAGAGAATCATTGATCAGTTGCCTCCTGCACGCCCTCCACTGGGGATTGAGCCCTTAACCCGGGCATGTGCCCTTGACTGCAATCGAGCCTGGGACCCTTCAGTCCGTAGGCTGACGCTCCATCCACTGAGCCAAACTGGCTAGGGCTTGTTTTATTTTACTTTTTCAAATTTTTGAATAGGTAATAATGTATTCACATGGTTCAAAATTCAAAAACTATAAAAGTATACAATGAACAGGCCGCCTACGCTTACATTCTTGTCTCCACAGAAAAGCAATATTGTATGTATATCCTCCAGAAATCTCTATGCTTAAATGGGCACACACATATCATCCCTCCTCCTCCCCCCAGTAGAAGAGATTTTAAGGCATTGTTTTCTGCCCTGGCCAGTTTTTCTCAGTGGTTAGTGTTGGCCCTCAGACCAAAGGGTGGCAGGTTTGATTCCTGGTCAAGGTCACATACCTAAGTTGCAGGTTTGATCCCTGGCCACTGTGAATTAATAAAGATATAAAACATACGCCACTTGTTCATGTTTCTTACTTTAAAGTATACAGATTAACTGCCACCCAGGTCTAATATCTTTAGCGGCTCTGCTATGACAGTAACTTTTTCTTCAACCTCCCTGTCATTATAAAATTAGCAACCAGCCCAGATGTGTACAAGATTTTTTAAAAAAAATCCAAAGTGATACTAATGAGATTTACTACTACATGGAATAGTAATGATATTTTCAGATCTTAGAATGATGTTTAAAAATGGAAGCATGTTAACAAATCTCCTCCTACCCTAAGGTGAGATTATGGTGTGTCTCTAATTGCCTTCTTCGCCCTCTTGTAAGATGCCAATGTCCGGCGGTACCTCCAGCTAACACAGTTGGAACTCAGTAGCTACCATCAGAAAGAGAAGCAGCTCTACGTGGGCATGTTCGGTTAACAGAGAAGAACGACGCTTCTCCACTTGAACTTCGGGGAAAGTCTCACCCAGTGAACCCGAGCCTCGCAGGAGACACGAGCCCCACACCTCTGACCCAGGTGTCTTTCTGTCTTGTTTCTAGTCCTGCACAGACTCTGAACTACTTACACAGTCTGCCTTTGTTTTTTGTCTGTCCATCTATATATTTGTATAGCTTTTAATACGTGTTATTCTTGGGGACATTTGCCCTGAGAATTACAACCAGAATATATTCATCACCTGTGTGTGGAATTAATCATAGATTCTAATGATGGATGTTGTCAGATGTATTCATACACAGAGGAGAAGTTTAGCAGAGGATGAAGGAAGGATTGGCAGAAAGGAGTTTCTTCCTTGTTTTCTCAGATGCCCAAAGCCAAAGTTAGGCCAGAAACTGGGCGGTATATTTCTTTTGTGAAACTAGACAATTACAAAAATTGGGCCCACATGTCTTAAAATGAAAGGTTTCAGTGCTCGCTTCGGCAGCACATATACTAAAATTGGAACGATACAGAGATTAGCATGGCCCCTGCGCATGGATGACACGCAAATTCGTGAAGCGTTCCATATTTAAAAAAAAAAATGAAAGGTTTCAAATTAAATTAATTCCTTATTTTTAATATTCCACATATATTCGGATTCTTCCCCTACAAAAGTATCTGGTTCCTATTGTTTGGGTAATTTCTAGTCGTTGCTATTGTTTGTATTCAGATCATTAGAGTAGACTTATTTAATTTTTCATTAAACTCTTCTATTTTAAGATCTCTGGAGTCAAGCATTTAAGTATTTATTTAATAATCCTTCCACCCTCATGCTATAAAACACCCAAGTAAACAGTTTAGTTTTTAATAAGTGCATTGCTACAGTATGCTTGTTTCTCTGAAACTTAGGAAAGACAGATTACTAAGTCTAGAAACAGTACCATGAACGAGCAGGGTAAAAGCATAAATCTGTTCTCTACCTGTCACCTTGTATTTTGCCAGAGCGCAGTTCCCCTACAGAGGAGGGAAACCATGAGGAAGGGTTCTCCTTCCTTAGTTAGTGCCTTTTAAGTACTGTTTTCTTTTTTAATAATTTTTTTTTTAAAATATATTTTATTGATTTTTTACAGAGAGGAAGGGAGAAAGATAGTTAGAAACATTGATGAGAGAGAAGCATCGATTAGCTGCCTTCTGCACACCTTCTACCGGGGATGTGCCCACAACCAAGGTACATGCCCTTGACCAGAATAACCGGTTTCGGCTTAAGTACTCTTTTCAAATGAGCCAAACCGGTTTCGGCTTAAGTACTGTTTTCAAAACCTTCTGGAAGCTGTGCGGGCACCAGCGCAGACTGCAGAGCTGATGCAGCCATGGCTCAGTAGGAGGCTCCATCAACCTTCCACTCACTTGTTGTGAATAATGTCCACAGTGGAGTTCTTTCTACAGAGTAGAGGAGACCGAATGGCACTGCCTCTGCTTTTGTGAGTGGAGCGGATAATAAGCCTGTGTCATTAGCCATCACATAGCCACCGACTGCAGAAACAAACACCTTAGTCTGCCAGACGTACCTAAGTTCTCTCCCTTTATCAGTCACTCCCCATCTCCCAATAAAATAGCTCCTCTTCGTGTCTCCCTGTTCCCTTCAATATTGCAACCATCAGCTTACAACACAAACTTCTACGAAATAATCTTAATGAATCCAAGGATAGAACCAACAAAAGTAGGATATTTTATTCCTTTTCCAAGCCTCTTACATTTCTAAATCTAGATTGTTGACAAAATTTTGTCATGGTTGCATATTTTGTTTGCTTGGGCTGTTTTTGCTTTCTGATTTTGTTTGTGGTTTGTTTTTTCAAGACAATGTTCCTGTGAGCTGTCTTCTGTATCAATGAGGTAAAAATAAAACTGATATTTAAAAATGAATTTTAGAAAGTGATTGTACTCACCTTTTCATTAACGCTGCTAAGAGCCAAAGCAGTCCGGCTCCTATTTCAGTCTTCATTTCCAAAGCCAGCGCCTAGTGGAGATGTTAATAGGAAAGGGACACAGGCAGGCAGTCTGACTGGGGCTGGAGGGGGGCTGGGAAGTCCACACCTGAAGGGCCCACCCAGAGGTACCACACCTCTGTCCTGAGAAGTTTGTGGAGGAGGATGCTGCTCACCTTCAATCTTTACAGGTTTCCACATGGGATTTCAGGGCTTGACGGAAGAGAAAGCATTCATGGAGGTGGTGATGGCTTATACCCTGGCACATAGGAGACGGTTTCGAATAGTGTTTTCCAAACTCATACTGCCCCCTTTACAATTTTGCCAAAACCACATACTATCTATATTACTATTTATATATGTAATTTAAATATGTATTTTTAAGGGAACCTTTGGACAGAGGGACATGTTAGATGATATTGGGATGTAAATAGCAAACTCTAAAGTGAAACCATAAGACAAGTAACTCAATTTCCTTAATAGTAAATTGCAAGGAAAAGAGAGGGGAACCTATAGAGTAAAAGTCTTAAGAGAAGTCAGCCAAATAAATGTGACTCTGCTTTGGGATTCTGATTTGAAAAAAACCACTAAAAGTTTATGAGACTGAATAGAAAAAATATGTATATATTCTCCCTGGTTCCTAAAAACCTTGGAATTTAGATTCTGATTGGAAAAAAAAAGTTTGAGACAATCAGGGACATTTGAACAAGAGTTATTGTCAGTTTTGTTGAGCATAATATATTTCGTCTTTTTTTCAAGGTTTCTTTTAGAAGTGCATATTGAAATTGCTTACTGATGCAACTGGGAAGGAACTTTAGAGCACATCATACCATTTGTTAAAAATAAATAAAACTTTTTATAATAAACAAGTATATGTCAAAGTAAACCATATTGTAAGCATCGGCTTTGGAAAAATTATTATTATTTTAATTGATTTCAGAGAGGAAGGGAGAGGGAGAGACAAAAACATCCATGATGAGAAAGAATCATTGATCGGCTGGCTGCCTCCTGAACGTCCCATACTGGGGATCTGGGGATCGAGCCCGCAACCAGGGCATATGCCCTTGACCAGAATCAAACCTGGGACCCTTCGGTCCACAGGCTGACGCTCTAGCCACTGAGCCAAACCGGAAAAGTTGGAACACCAAAATCCAATGTGAGATGGGCTGAACTGGTGAGTTTTGTGAAGCTGAGCTTGGCCATATGTCTGGCAACCGAAGAGGCATTAGCATTAAGTGAAGGCACAAAATAGCCAATTAGGAAAAGAAAGGAAATCCTAAACTAGAGATGAATATTTAAAGCAGGAGAGAAAAGAGTGTCTGAAACTGAAGTCAGTTTATAGCTCAAACGCAAAATAACTCCTCAGGGTGAAACTCTTAACAGGCTGGGGCCTGGCCTGGCCCATCCCTCCAACCCCTCCACCCCCCATAAAAGGAGATTGATTTGGGCTCAGTAGAAGGAAGTCTTATCCAGTAATTAGAGGTCTCCAGCAATACCAATAGGTTTCTTTTGGGGACACTTATCTTCCAAACAGGTTTAACAACTGGCAGAAGGAGGATCACTGTTGGACTAGAGGCTAGATGAGCCGACCTGTGGTTCCATGAATCCATGGATGGGATGGACCATCAAAAGCCATGAAAACTAAAGATAGTTCTCTTGAGCACACCTCCACTGACTGTCATAAGCTGATCCTAGCACCAGCAGATCCATAAAGTGAGGCAACTGTGGCCTTAATTGTGTCAGCTGCTGCTTTAAACATCTTAAAAATTCCTAACTGCCACCGCCAAAGAAGGATGCATCTCATCTCTAAAACTAACATAATATTGTGTGTCAACGACTTTAATTTCAAAAACTTAAAAAAAAAAAAAGCATCCTAAGCTTGGAAGTGGAAGCAAATGCTTGCTCTTCAGGAGAATGTCACCAAGTAACGGACCCTCCGTAGTTAGGTATCAGGGTGGCGCAGACAGTAGCAATGGTTACCGTTCACGCCGTCTAAAGAAACTATATACAGTTATGTACACATGTGCACGCATTTACTCTATCTTGCTTTTAGGAATCCGTGTTCTAAGGCAACCGATTCCTTTTTATATATTTCACATATCGTAAAATTCACCCTTTTAGAAGCAACTGATTCTTTTTAGGCATCCTCACTTACTCTAGGAATGACTGGAAAAGGTCCTCCGCTCAGCTAGAATAGCTCTTACTATATGCATGTACGTGGACCTGGTCTTATTTCACCAAGAGTTCAGGCGGTAATGTGTTCGCATGAATAAAGTTAGCCTTTTGAAAGAAACTAAACGGTTATTCCAACACAAGGAAAGTACAAGGTGCAGAATTCACTCTTTTCAGCCATGAACATGTTAAGCATCAACTTTTGTTTCCCATAATGTTGCCGATAGGAGCTTTCTGTGGCCAAATCTTCAATGCTTAGCTCTGTCTCCTTCCCAAAACTCAAAAATAGGAGCTGATTATGACTGACAAATTCAAAAAAGATCAAAGAAATTCAAAAAATGTACTCATAGTTTCACCTCAATTTTCCTTCCAGCTTTCCTTGCACTCGGTTCCTCCTATGTCGGAGAGGAGGGTTTGTAGGGAGCCCTCCAGTCCATCCTGCAGCCGCACAGGGGCAGGCCCTTCTTACACTTCTAGAACTTTCCCCATCCCACATCAACACCCAAAACTCCCATTTCTCTGCTACCTCTACTGTCAATAACCACCTGTGTGACCGTACGTGAGTAACTTCACCTCTAGGCTGTCATCACACTTTTTCAGTATGATTCTCTCATCTGGAGTTTCTTGCTTTAGTTTTCCTAACCACCCATCATTTCCACACCAAAAGCCCTCAACATCCCCCCACAAACCTATACCACAGGGCTTAGTGCTGTCTGCCTCTCCATTTCTTATTTTCATATTTATGACATGCAAGCAAAAATTTCAGGTCATCAATACAGTATATGTTGTTGAAACAGCCAACCAAAGGTCTTTCTACGTGGAAAACAGAGGTGAAGGGGTAAGGACACAAAGCCGAACAGTCAAAAGGAGAGAAAAGAAAACAACTCATAGTTCTCAGGAAACTATTTTCAACAGTATTTTAAGCCAGCATAGTGAGCCTGGTGTTTTTAGTCACAAGCCATGGTTCGAATTCCAGCTTGCCCCTTAGCCAGCTAGCTCTGTGACCTTGAACAAGTTAACTTTAATTTTTGAATTTCAAGTTCCCTTGTTGGTGGGAAAAAAAGGGTGGGCTAATACCTCATAGAGTTATTGAGGATTAAATGAGCACTTACATGAAGTCCCTGATACAGCCCAGTACAGAGGAGCTCACTACAATAACAAACATGATTGTGTAAGACTCCCTAATGTGTATACTTTTCCTACATAAAGTCTACATTACCCTGTGCCTATGCCACTTCCCATAAGCAACCTGATCCTCACCGCTACCCCAAGGACAGATGTCATTTTCTTAAAAGATCTAGAGCAGTGGTTCTCAACCTTCCTAATGCCGCGACCCTTTAATACAGTTCCTCATGTTGTGGTGACCCCCAATTTCATTGTTACAAATGGAACATAATTAAAGCATAGTGATTCATCACAAAAACAATATGTAATTATATATGTGTTTTCCGATGGTCTTAGGCGACCCCTGTGAAAGGGTCGTTCGACCCCCAAAGGGGTCGCGACCCACAGGTTGAGAACCGCTGATCTAGAGGGATGAAAGCGGCAGGAGTCATGCAGGTTTGTGGAAGAAACCAGCCAACACCAGTTCAATAAGATACTTTCACTGCTAGCTTTATGGTCCGGAATGCAGAGTGAGAAGTGATTACACCCAGGAAAATTCCCAGCGCCCTTGGAGAGGAACTGCCCGGGTAAAGAAAAGGGTGGGAGGGACCGTCAGCCCGGGCAGCACCCATCCCGTCACCCAGCAGGGGAAATGAGATGCTTCCAACCTTCTGTGTCGCAAGAGCAGGCCTGGCATCAGCTCGTGCTCCCCCAGATGTTAGTTTTTGGGGCCAAGTACAAAATCTTTGGGTGGCCCTCCACCAGAGTTCTGTCTGTCTGCTGTGGGGGAGCCAGGGAGGGGGTGCACGCCGAGGAGGGGGCTCGCCTCTGGATCGGGTTTGCTGCGTTTGGCCAGGTCCTCATTGTGAGCCTTGCGGATGTGGCGGTACAGGTCCCCTGACTGCGTGTAGCTGCGCAGGCAGTAGCGGCACTCGTAGGGCCGCTCCCGTGTGTGCACCGTGGCGTGGCGCCGTAGCGTGTAAGAGCACGAGAAGGTCTTCCCACATGTCTTGCAAGTGGGAACATCCTCAGTAAAAACGCCAAAGCTTCCTGGGGCTGCTTCGTACTCAGAAGGCAGGTAAAGTGGCTCATGCAGGGCGGGGGGTGCGGGCAGGGGTGAGGTCACCAGTCCGCGGTGATACTGCCCTGGACCTGGCAGCAGATGGTAGGGTAGGTGAGGATCGGAGGGCAGAAACTGGTCACTTGGCCCCACCTCCTCCAGTCCTGCTGCCCTTGGCTCCTCAAAAGCCTCTGGCTGGGGAGGCTGAGCACCATACATGGCCTCCCCGGGTGGGAACAATCCCTCAGGCCCCTGAGGCTGAGCCTCTGAGACATCGGGCTCCTCATCAGAAATCACAATCGCTTCTACTTTCACCTGGACCAGCTCAGCTTCTGCTGGGGTTGGGGCCTGGGACGGAACTGGGGCTGGGACTGGGGCTGCAGCCGAAGAGGGGCTGTAGAAGCCCTGCAATGGTCCTCCAGTTCCCCTTGGTTCCACCACCCTCAGACTCTCTGAACCCATGTCGAGGGGAGCCAGTGGCTCCACTGAAACTGTGGGAAGGCCAGAAGAGTAGTAGTTCGCAGGAATGGGCTCTGTGGAGCTACTGGGGCTGGCAAGGGAGACATCCGCCACCGGAGGAGGAGGAGGAGCCCGTAGATGCAGCGAGTCAACCTCCACGCCAGGCTGTGTCGTGTCAGCGCCGCTGGGCATGGGCGGCTCGTCTGGAGGACAGACAGTAGGTGAGGGAGCAGCAGGGCCTTTCCACTCCCCTTTGCCCCAATGGCCCGATATCTCCGCAGATGCCAAGGAGGGCTGAGGGCCACGGGAAGTGTGGGACAGAAATTCCAAGCTCAGGGACTGTGAGCTGGTTTCCTCCTCCTTCTTGGTACTGTCTGCCTCTGCCAGGGCCCGGGCTTGCAGACGCCGCTTACACACCTTGACGATGTCATTCATGTGCAAGTAACTGGCAGCTGCCAGCACGTCTTCCACAGGGGTGTCCCCCCTCAGCACCAGCTGGCCAGCATACATGAAGTCCAGAAGCAGCCCAAACGCTGGGGCCGTGACAATCTCGTTGTGGATACACACCAGGTCCCTCTTGTCCAGTTCCCGCTCTTTGTAGAAAAGCTGGAAGAACGGGCTGCAGGAGGCGAGCACAGCCCTGTGGGCCAGGAACTGGGTGCTACCCACCATCACGGTGCAGTCGCAAAGGAAACCCTGGGACCGCTGCTCTCGGAGGCTCTGCAGCAGCTGCTGGCTGTGTTCTGGAAACTCCATAGCACCCCACGAGGGGCAGGCCCCTAGGAAGGTCCCCACCAGCGGTTCCCTGGGAAGAGAGGACAGTGGCTGGTAACCTCGCCAGAAACCTTCATATCAGCCCTGAGCTGCCCACCGACATACCTCTGGCAACACTGTCCTGACCCCAAAACGCTCGCTTACATTACTATCCTTTTTTCTTAGGTCACAACCAGTGGTCTTTTAGCCCCGCCCCCTCGACTTAACCTCAGCAGCAGGCCCCACCCAGCCAACAAACCCCGCCCCCGGAAGTCCCTCCCCCTAACCAGCCTCCGCTTCCTCTATGCCCACCCGGTGGCTTTCAGCACCTTCTCCAACTGGAGGTCTCTCTCGCCCCCAGGCCTCCCCGGCGATACCTCTACGCCCCACTCCGGGAACTCCCTGAGCCTCTCTCGCATTCCAGGGGCTAAGAAGTCCTAGGGTGCGAACTAGCAGAGAAAGCTGGTCCCTCACCCTCCAGCGAGCAGCCACTGGGCGAACTCCGCCCCTTCCCACCTCCTCAGATGCAACGGGCTCAACTTTGCCTTCCGTTGTCACGGATTGGCTCACTGTGCACTAACCACCGCCCACTCTTGAGCGGCGTTTCCAAGTGGGTGCTGGTGGCCGTCGCTCAGGCAGCGAGGCGTCGGATTGGCTGGCGTTGCTGTCCTAAACTTTTCTTCCTGGTCCCGCCTTCTTTGCCTCAGAGCCCTCTGGATTGGCTGAGCTTCTCCATCTACCTGAAGCGGGGACCGCGCTCTAGGTTGCCGAGCGCGTCCACCTGGCGCGGGGTGAGGTGGGAGGGGGAGCCTTGCACCGCCGTAGAGAGTCGTGTTGCGTCGGCCGCAGGCTGACCCGAGGAGGAGGACGAACGAGCTGGTGTGGGACTCAGGAGGCCCGGGTGTGAGACCCGCTCTGCCGTGACCGTGGGCAGCAGCCACACCTCTGAACCTCAGTTGTGTCCTGAAGGTTCCTACACCCTCAGTGCCCCGCTGCTTCGCCCCCCCTCACCCCGATGGCTCGGGCTCCCGACTCCGTAATGGCGGAGTCCGAGAAGCAGCCGCGCGGCCGTGAGCGCTGTCGCAGTCCTGGCCTGAACTCCGGGCTCGAGGCCCTGCCGTCCCCCGGGACAGGAGAGTTAGGGCATGGCTGCTGGCGAAGACACCTTTGAGGCGACCCCAGACAAAGGAAAGGCTGTAGGTCGGGAGTTATTGACACCTGCCTCTTTAACGACCAGAGCAATATGTCCACAGGGTTAACTGAGTGCCTGTAACCCACTACTCCCTGCTTCCTCGCTACTCCCCGATTCACCCTTGCTACTCCCCCCTTCACCCACGCTACTCCCCTCTTCACCCACGCTACTCCCCCCTTCACCCCCGCTACTCCCCCCTTCACCCCCGCTACTCCCCCCTTCATCCCGGTTCTATCCACTGAGCCAAACCAGTTAGGGCAAGGTTGCAGGTTTGATCTCCTGTTAGGGCACATACAAGAATCAACCAGTGAATGCATCAATAAGTGGAACAACAAATCAGTGTTTCTGTATCTCTCACACACACTCTCTAAAGTCAACAATTTTTTTTTTTAAGATAAGAGATGAAGGACAAGAGAAAAAAGGAAGTCAAGGATGGCCAGAATTGTAGCATGAGCAATGGTGTGGCTGACAGAGCCATCTTCTGAGATGGGGGCAATGGGAGGAAAATTGAGAGTTCTGTTTTTGACCCTATGCAGAGATTCCCCTTAGCCAGTTAGACTTGTGGGCCTGAAGGTCCAGTGAAACGTCGGGGCTGGAGGTACACATTGGGAGTGTCACTCGCATATAGATAGTATTTAAAGCTGGGGACTGGAGGAAAACCTTGTGGGGCAGAGGGCTGCTGGAGTTGCTAAGCAGTAAGGAGCATACCAGTGGTCGGCAAACTGCGGCCCCTTGAGTGTGGCTCTTCCACAAAATACCACGTGCGGGTGCGCACATACAGTGCGGTTGAAACTTCGTGGCCACACTCAAGGGGCCAAAGAGCCGCATGTGGCTCTCGAGCTGTAGTTTGCCGACCACTGGCAGAGACTGTTTGGGAAGCTAAAGCAACCATGTTTCTATAGGTGCAAAAAGGATCGATGAAGATGAGTCTGGGCAAAAAGACTGTGGACTTGGCACACTCTGGGATCGCCATGCATACGGGCTCTAGATATTTCAAGTTACAGTTCTTTCAACCTCTGTGCAAATCTGAAGGTGCTCCCTCTGGTCAGTGCACACCAGTGGCCACCAGAGCTTAATGAACCAAGTGTGCCCTGGATTTAGGCTTCTCTCACCCCTGGGAGCACCATTAAAGCAGGGCACAGCTTGGAGGCTTTGCTTCTCAAAGTGGGGCACACAGAGCTACAGGGTATCAGGACACATGTTTCTAGAGCACCATTTAGTTGTTTGTATTTTTTTTTATAAAAGCTTTCATTTAGGGAATAGAGGTACTAAGCTAGTATAGACAGATTATAGCACATGAAAAACTATGTGAAATTTAAAGTTAAAACTAAAGACATTTCTTATAGTAGTAACTTTCCCCCAAGGAAAAAGATTAAAAAGCTTTGCTTCTATGTTTCTGTGCATTTGTAGAAGTTAGAAAAATATGTACCGTTTAGCATTTGTTAAATGCTAGCAATATGCTAACAATATAGTCCCTGATTCCAAAATAGCCTTTCTTGTCTCTATTAGACAGAAGAAGAGACTGAGCTTCAGCATGGTTAAGTAATTTGACCATGGTCACTCAGTGAATACAAGTCAGAGCTGAGACTGAATGTTGGTCTTTATAGCCACACCCCTAATCACTATTATAGATCTGTCTTGGTAGAGTGTTCCCACATGGTTGTAATGCCCAAGGCCAGAGGATTTGGACTCAGCTGGGGGCAGGATTATCCTAGTTGTTGGAAGAAATGGTGGCACAGAAGAAGGAGCCCAGAAGCAGGAAGAGGGGCAGCTGAGATGGGTGATCCTGGCTCAAAGACTGCCCCCCAGGGGCCGGACCTGCTGCTTGCTTGTGAATCTTTGGAAGACAGGTGATGGCAGACATCATCACTAGGGCTTCTCTCTGCTATCTAGGCCAGTGATGGCGAACCTATGACACGCGTGTCAGAGGTGACACGCGAACTCATTTTTTGGGTTGATTTTTCTTTGTTACATGGCATTTAAATATATAAAATAAATATCAAAAATATCTTTGTTTTACTATGGTTGCAAATATCAAAAAATTTCTATATGTGACACGGCACCACAGTTAAGTTAGGGTTTTTCAAAATGCTGACATGCCGAGCTCAAAAGGTTCACCATCACTGATCTAGGCTGCAGAGATTCTATTCTTACAGCAGACTATCTTTTCCAAGATGGCCTTGACAAGATCTTCCCTTCCACACACTCATCCTACAATATGACATTGATGTTCCTCCCATCAGGAAAGGTCTCTTACCTGAATCTGGGAGGGACTGTCTCCTCCAGGGAGATGTGACATTCAAGAGGCTAGGTTATAAAAGAAGATACAACCCACCTAGTGTGGCTCAGTGGTTGAGCATCAGCCTAAGAGCCAGGAAGTCATGGTTTGATTCCCAGTCAGGGCACATGCCAGGGTTGCAGGCTTGATCCTCAGGAGGGGGGCATGCAGGAGGCAGCTGATCAACGATTCTCTCTTATCATTGATATCATTGATGTTTCTATGTCTCTCCCTCCTCCTTCCTCTCTGAAATCAATAACAATTTTTTTAAGGGGGATACAGCTTCTGATTGGTCCTCTTGGGATAATTGCTCCTAGAGCCGCACTGCAATGCTGTGAAGAAGCCCAGCCACACAAAGAGGCCACATGTGTTTCAACCACAGCTACAGCCACTGTGTTAGGATTGTAGCCAATTTTCTTAATGCTGGTGCTGACTTCCTTTTATAAAGATTTTGTATTGATTTTTAGAGAGAGAGGAAGGGACAGGGAGAGAGAGAGAAACATCGATGTGAGAATGAAATATCCATCAGATGCCTCCTGCATGCCCCACACCGGGGATTGAGCCTGAAACTCGGGCATGTGCTCTGACTGGGAATCCAACCAGCAACCCTTTGGTGCAGGGGATGATGTCCAATCAACTGAGCCACATCTCCCAGGGCTAAGTGCTGACTTCTTTAACAATATCCTCGTTTGTATCTCTTCTGGCTGCAGGGCGGCTCAGTGGAATCCATGTTGTTAACACCAATAATCAGCTGTTTCACACCCAGTGCGTAAGCCAGAAGGGCATGCTCACGGGTCTGTCCATTCTTGGAGGTACTACCGGCTTCAAATTCACCAACAGCAGCAGCAACACTCAGGACAGCACAGTCAGCCTGAGGAGTGCCTGTAATCATGTTTTTGATAAAGTCTCTGTGTCCTGGGGCATCAGTGATGGTCACCTAATACTTGCTGGTCTCGAATTTCCACCAGGAGGCATCAATGGTGATACCGCGCTCACGTTCAGCTTTCAGTTTCTCCAAGACCCGGGCATACTGAAGGAGCCCTTCCCATCTCAGCAGCCTCCTTCTCAACATTTCCGACGGTTCCCTTGGGAATCCGACCACATTTGTAGGTCAGGGTGGGCTTGCCGGAATCTGTGTGTCCAAGAATGACGATGTTGATACAAGTCTGCCTTTCTCGTTTTGGGTTTGATTTAGTGGTGGTTTTCACGACACACCTGTGTTCTGGAAGCAACCTGTTGGGAAAAAGGAGGTGATGAGCTTTAACTATTTATTACGAATGATTCTGGCTCCAATTATAATGTGTTCCCTGCTCCTCCTCTACCCTCCCCGCAACACCCCACATCCAAGCAATTGCCAGACACCAGCAGCTGGGTGTCCCACAACTTAACTCAATTCTGCTACCATCTACCAGGAGTGCTAAATGGATGTGCTCTGTTAAAGCGTTTTATTCACGCCATCTCTCACTAATTAATTAATTAACTAATTAATTAATAATTCCGTTTAAAATTCTTTATTCAAGAAAAGAAAACAAAAGAAATTCTTTTTTTTTTTTTTAAATATATTTCATTGATTTTTTACAGAGAGGAAGGGAGAGAGATAGAGAGCCAGAAACATGGATGAGAGAGAAACATCAATCAGCCGCCTCCTGCACATCTCCCACTGGGGATGTGCCCGCAACCAAGGTACATGCCCTCGACCGGAACCGAACCTGGGACCCCTCAGTCCGCAAGCCGACGCTCTATCCACTGAGCCAAACCGGTTTTGGCCAAAAGAAATTCTTTATTGAGCTGCTATTCTGGGCACCGAATTTAAGAGAGCCGCCGGTTGGGTCGCTTGTGGGCGGGAGGGGGCGGGGCCTCGTGGGTTTCCAAGGAGGTCCAATCGGGTCCGCGGAGGCCCGGAAGCGGTATTGGGGCGGCTGCGTGCATTTCCGGTCGTGCCGGCGGCGCCGCTGCCCGGGAAGGTGTGGACGCGGCTGCTTCCCTGACTCCCGGAGGAGGATGTTCTACCACGTGAGCGGGGCACCGGGCGGCGGCGCGGGCAGGCTCGAGAGGAGCGGCGGGGCGGGGCGGGGCGGGGCGCGGCGCCGGGACCCGCGGCCGCTTCTCGCCCGTCTTCCCGCTGCGCCTGGCCTGGTCTCCATCCCGCTTTCCCCGCAGATCTCCTTGGAGCACGAGATCCTGCTGCACCCGCGCTACTTCGGCCCCAACCTGCTCAACACGGTGAAGCAGAAGCTCTTCACCGAGGTGGAGGGCACCTGCACCGGCAAGTGAGTGCCGCGCTGTCCGTGCCGCTAGCAGCCCCGCCCCCAGCTCCTCATTCTGCAGGGTCCTGCCACCGACTCTGGGGAGCCCCCTCCCGCACTCCTAGGCGCCCAGGCAATCCGTGGCTTCTGCCTCGCGTTCCCCGGGCGCCTTCTGCAAAGCTGGGTCACAAGGCTTTCCCCCTCAGCTGAGGTTGGCCATGCATTCGCTCCGCCAACATTTCTGCAGCTCTCCTGTGTGCCACGTCCCGTGTTGGTCGCTGGGAACAATGACCTCAAAGTTAGAGGGAGGCCAGCTCTGGTGGAGTCACACTCTAATCACCGTTCCCGTGTCTGCCCTCCGTCTGTAACTCTGCTGGTTTTTTCTGCCCCCCATGCCCAGGGACTGACATGGCACATCTCTGGGCTCTGCAGAGGGAGGACTCGCACATGTGTGCGTGAGCTGGGAGGAGCCTAGCACTGTGGAGTACTTGGGCCTCCGTCGTTAAAATAACCTGGGGCATTTTTTGAACAGCAGGTTCCTGAGCCGCATCCTATCACTGCGTACTCAGGACTCAAGACGGGGCTGGAAATGTGCATTTTAATAGGCTCCTCCCAGCGACTCTGAGGGTCTCTTGGCTCAAGGACTGCAGCGTGCTTGGCCCTTTTTTGTGACATTATGAGAGCAGTGTTTGGCATTACAGATACCGATCAGCGTCCTGTCGTTCTTGGCCACTGAGCAGGGGTGCCATCTGCTGCCCTTTGTGCTGTCTCTGATTCTTGTTGCAGATGGTGTTAGAGGCTCTTCCGCACACAGGGCCTCTCTCTTTGTCACCCTCCTCGCAGGTATGGCTTTGTCATCGCTGTCACCACCATCGACAATATTGGGGCTGGTGTGATCCAGCCAGGCAGGGGCTTTGTCCTTTACCCAGTTAAGTACAAGGCCATTGTTTTCCGGCCCTTTAAAGGGGAAGTCGTGGATGCTGTCGTCACCCAGGTCAACAAGGTGAGACCACACATGGGGAGGAAGTGGACGGTCCCTCAGAAGATGTAGGGTGGGTCCCAACTCCACTTGCTAACTGTGCGTCCTTGGCCACCCACGTCACTCCTCTGGGCTTCAGTTTTCTCACCTGTCAAAGGGTCCTGTCTCAGGGTCACGATGACAGTAGCATCCACTGATGGAGTAGTTACTGTGAGCCAGGTAATGTGTAATGCCTCACAGTGACTGACAGGTGGGTGCTCTTCCCCCTTTTTATAGAAGCTTAGGCTTAGAGAAACTAAGTCCAGTGGCCAACAAGTGTTGAAATCCTGGACAGACAAGTCCCAGGCCTCAGCTCTTCACTACTGTACTGTATTTGCTTACCTTAAAACGAAAGCTAGAAAAAAGAGAAAGGAAAACGTTACAATTTGGTGTGGTTTCAATACATGGAGAATTTATGAGGAATCAGAGGAAGATGAGGAGCTTAGAAGACTTGGACACAAAAGAAAAAGCAAGGGCCACTCATTTTCCTTCCAGGTTGGACTCTTCACAGAAATCGGACCCATGTCCTGCTTCATCTCCCGACATGTGAGCCTGGGCACGCGGGGCGGGGCTGGGGGGAGACACCCATTCATGACCGTCTCCTGCAGCTTCCATTCAAAGCGCTCAGCCAGTCTCCCTTTCCTTTCAGTCCATCCCGTCCGAGATGGAGTTTGATCCTAACTCCAACCCACCGTGTTACAAGACAGTGGATGAGGTGAGTCGGTGGGAAGAAGTCAGAGACAGGAGGGCAGGAGCCGCTCTGAGGGAGAGGATTGGCTGGGGGGGAAGGGCAGGGGTGTGTGTCTGAGGGTTCTGTTCCCTCCTCCCAGGACATTGTGATTCAGCAGGACGATGAGATCCGCTTGAAGATTGTGGGGACCCGTGTGGATAAGAACGACATTGTGAGTCTCTTGCCCGCCTCCCTTCCCGTGCCAGGCAGAGCCAGGAGCTATTGGTCTCTTACCACCGAGGCTTCCTGGGGGTTTGTGCTCTTCTGCCCAAAGAGCGGGGGGTGGGCAGAAAGTCTGGGGCTGGGCTTAGAGGATAGGTCTGTGCGCGCTTAGGCTTCATTCCCGTTTTACCTTCCCTCCTGCAGTTTGCGATCGGCTCTTTGATGGATGATTACTTGGGTGAGTGTCTGATCACGCATTACCGGGTTGCCTGGGGAAGGGGGGGTGGGGACAGGGGTGGAGATGGGATTTAATGCTGAGTCACAGATGGAGGAAACTGTCATGTGGTCTGCTTGGAAGATCCAGGACATGTGCCCCTGGGGATGGGAAGTGCAGTGACAGCTGCCCCAGGCTCTGGGTCTAACCGACTGCTTTTCCTCTTCTAGGGCTTGTGAGCTGAACACCGCGCTTCCTACCTTGCTTGACCCTTATCTCGGGAGGGTGATTGTCACACTTCCCATGTTGTCGAGAGGCCCAGCCTGGCTGCTGTGGGGAGGCAAGGCAGGCTCCTGGTCCCAGAAGACATCTGACTCCTTCCGGCTTAGCAGCCACTCCCAGACTTTGACTGTGTTCTGACCCTAAACGGTCTTTGGTTCTCATGGAAGTGTTACCCTCTTTCTTCGGTAAAAACAACTCTTTTTTTTAAACTGCAGTTGTTGCTTGCCCCTCATTTCTTGGCCTGATGCTTCAACTAGCCTCCGCCACCCAGGGGATCTGACTAACAACCCTTTCGCCGAAGTCTAAAGCTGCCCTAATTGAAGGAAAGGTACTAATGTTTCCTCTTTGGCTTCCAGCAAATGATACCGTGAGAGCCGCTCTGAATACCAGTGTAGTTTCTTCATGTTTTCCCTTCCCTCCCCCTTGAAAATTACTAAGAGCATAGCTGGGAGCAGACAGCAAGCAAGGAGAGGTGAACAAGACAGTAAGAACACAGACTGGGGGGTCCCCACACAGCCCCTCCCAGGCTGCGCACAACAGAGGCCTGTGTGTGCTGAGCAGTCT
This sequence comes from Myotis lucifugus, assembly GCF_000147115.1. NCBI lineage: Eukaryota > Metazoa > Chordata > Mammalia > Chiroptera > Vespertilionidae > Myotis > Myotis lucifugus. Next base: position 63,733 of record NW_005871779.1, on the reverse strand, counting down.
CCACACCAACCTGAACTGAAGGTGCGAAAGGGCTCATCCTCTCCTTGGAGTAACAAGAAGAACACGCGAAGTGACTGCAGAATTAAACACGCCCTGCTCTCCCTCACGCTCCGAAACACTATAGGTCTACTTTGGAGTGCCCTTTCCCAGCCGGTCTGCTTGCTGCCTTCTAATCTAGCAACCTCAGCAGTTCTTCCCAACGCCCTTGGGAAGCAGCGCTGTGCGGTAGAAAGCTTGGTATTGGAGTTGCTGCGGCACTGGGTTCTGCCCTAGCTGGTGACTACGATTCCTCATTGTGAAATGGGCATACCACCCTCTTTGGATGGTTGCTGCTGCAGGTCCTGGAAAAATGTTTCTTTCAACATTGTTTAGTTCAACATTTCTTTATAACCTTGATACGATTCCTTAGCAACTTAACTATTTTAAAATATATTTAAAATTTTATTTTTAAATATATTTTTATTGATTTCAGAGTGGAAGGGAGAGGGAGAGAGAGATAGAAACGTCAGTGATGACAGAGAATCATTGATGAGCTGCCTCCTGCATGCCCCCTACTGGGGATTCAGCCTGCAACCCAGGCATGTGCTCTGACCAAGAATAGAACTGTGACGTCCTAGTTCACAGGTCCACACTCAACCACTGAGCCACACCGGCCGGGCTGCAACTTAACTCTTGTGTCAATTAGTCTCATAAACTTGATTTCCTTATATGTCATTTTGTTTCAAGTTGCAGAACCTATCAAGAGCATCCAGTGAGGAATTACTGTGTATGCAAGTGGCTGGCATAGAGCCTGGCCCATGAGAGGCATTCAACTTAATCATAATTACTACACAATGCAGTGACTCGTCTGGGGTGACTGGCTCCCAGGGGATATTTGGCAATGACATTTTTGGATGTTGCAAGAGGGTGTGTGTGTGTGGGGGGGGAGGTTACTGCCTTCTAGTAGGTAGAGGCCAAGGATGAGGCTAAACATCCTACAAGGCATATAGCACAGCCCCCCCACCCCCCAACAGAGTTATTAGCCTCAAATATGAGTGTGCCAAGGTCCAGAACTCCGACCGGAAGCATCCAGAATAAGGCCTGGAACATGGTACGAATGTGGTTCTGTTCGCCTTGCCTTCCCAACTCCTGGGCCGCTAGAAGCTGTTCCATTCAGGCCTCTGTGGTGGGTCACAAACATTATTTTGCTATTGTCTCCCTTTTCATATTTTAATTATGTAAAGTTTCAGTTGTTTTATTTAGATAATTGTAGACTCACATGCATCCCTGTCTTTTTTATATCTCCAGCTCTCAGCACTGTGCCAGCTTTCCCAAGTTTGTTAAATCCAGGAAAGTTGTGCTGGATCTGTGGCCACACTTCCTATAATTATTGCTTTGCCTGGCCTTTGTCTCCACTTAGGTTGGGGGCAAAGGAGTCCCAGGCAGCTTGGGTAGTTTCCCAACATCCCTTGGGTCCCTGGGCCTTCCTCTTTTGATTGTCTCATGCCTCCAAGGTTGCCCATGACTCTCCAGCCCAGTATCTTAGCAAGATCAGCCAGTGGCCCAGATTCTGCTGATCTGATCTCAGACTCAGGACCTCAGTCCTTCCCTTCACGCACAGGTGGACAGACACTCTAGTGCAGCAGTTCTCAACCTGTGGGTCGCGACCCCTTTGGTGGTCGAACGACCCTTTCACAGGGGTCGCCTAAGACCATCCTGCATATCAGATATTTACATTACGATTCATAACAGTAGCAACATGACAGTTATGAAGTAGCAACGAGAATAATTTTTTATTTATTTTTTGTAAATATATTTTTATTGATTTTTTACAGAGAGGAAGGGAGAGGGACAGAGAGTTAGAAACATCGATGAGAGAGAAACATCGATCAGCTGCCTCCTGCACACCCCCTACTGGGGATGTGTCCGAAACCAAGGTACATGCCCTTGACCGGAATCGAACCCGGGACCCTTCAGTCCGCAGGCGGACGCTCTATCCACCGAGCCAAACCGGTCAGGCGCAACGAAAATAATTTTATGGTTGAGTCACAACATGAGAAACTGTATTTAAAGGGCCAGAAGGTTGAGAACCACTGCTCAAGTGCAAGCGTAGTATGAAACTATTCCCAATGCCGATGCCATTCTGAATATGGTTGGAGGAAACTCAGTGGGGTCGCAGTCTCCTTAGGCGGCGTTACCATGGCAACCCCACTCACATCCACTTGGCTCTCCCAGCTCTAGTCTCTGAGGATCTTTTCTAAAGGCAGCAGCACCTTCCCCGAGAGGGAGGGAGAGTGAGGATGTTACATCCATGCTCGCTCCCCTGCAGAAAGCTCCATTCTAGAATCGCTCGTGCAAACTGCCCCTTCTTGGATAAACAAAGGAATTAGTTTACTGTCTGCCTCATGATGTGTGAGTGAAAAAGTTCAACCACCAGCTCTGCAAAGCGCTTTCACAAACATCTCAACCTACAGTAACTGTGAGGTGGGTATTATTACCCATTTTGTAGATGGGGGATATGTGGTTAGGTAATTCGCCCAAAAGCAGTGTTAGAACTTGAACCCAGGTTGGTCTGACTCCAAATACCATCTTTTCGTCAATAAGCCCCCTTGCTTCTCAATTGAGAATTGCCCGTGTGCGTGTAACCGGTCAAGGAAGTCGGCGATGTAGGTGAGGGTTTGTATTTGGCTTATAGGACGGGGTCGGGGAAGAAACGAGATAGGGTGCCCGGATGAGCAGAGCGCGGCGGTCTGGAACTTGCACGTGGGTTTGAAGACCCTTCTGGCCGCGAAGAGTACCGACCCGGGAGCCTTATCCAATCTTTTGGGAAAGGTAAGTGGCAGGTGATGCTGGAGAGGGAAGCTGAGCTCCACTAAGAGGGCGAGAAAACGGAGCCAGTCTGAAGCTTTGCTGCAGTCGCATAAATGCAAGCGCTCGGAAGCTCAGGAGCAGGCGAGACCAAGGGCCTGGGGACGCTTTCCTTGAAAGCATGGCTATTAGAAAGTGCACCAAGTCGTATACCCCGGCTCCGCAACCGCCCAAGAGCTGTTGCTTTAAGAAGCGCGAGTCTGTAACGTCACGTGGCCCCGGCGCCTGGGGCTTTCACGGCCCCTCCCCAGTGACCAATCGCGTGGCTGGAAGCTTCCTGGAGGGCGGGAACTTCGCCAGGTGCTCGCGGATTGGCTGTGCTCGCGGAGTGCGGGGCCTGAGCGCGGAGAGAGGGAACTCGTGTGGGCGGGGTGAGAGGGCCGCCGCCGCCGCTGTCGCCGCGGTCTCGGGAGCCACCTTCGCCGGCCGGATCCCTCAGGTGAGCGAGCCCTCGCAGGCCCACCTCGCCCCGCCCCGCTGCGGGCTGCGCACTCGGACCCGCCTCGAGCCCGCTCCGCCGGGGGCCCGCCCCCTTCGCTGACCACGTGACCTGAGTTCGGTAACCCTTGACCTCTGGCGCCGCACCCCTCCACCTCTGGGTCCGGGATGCGTGCAGCTGGGTGGGAGGATGCGCCGCACGGAGGCCGGTAGCGGCCAGTTCCCAGGCCGCCCCACCTGTCTGGCTAGTGGCTGCGGAGGCCGAGGGGAGGCCGAGGAGCGGGAGATGTTGGTGCCAGACCGGACTTTGTGGGTGTGAATGTGGGCGCGTCATAGGGACCCTCCCTCCGCGCCTTCCCGGGGCTGGACTTCATGCTCCCATTTTACAGATGGGGGAGCAGAAACTTAACAACCATCTGTTGGCGGGTCTGCAACGCCAGGTCTTCGCGCTGGAAACGCAGGCCTTGTTCCCCCCCACAGCCCGCCACTCCTGAGGATTAGGGGCAAGGGTTTGAGTCCCTGCTCCCTACCTGGTGCTCGCTGGATGGATGAGCTTGGAGAAGCCATGTGACATGTACCTCTCTGAGCTGACTTCCTGGGCTGTGAAATAGACACAGTACTTACCTAACACCCATCTTGTTGTTAACGAGGTGGAGGTATAAGCCTAGAAGCACTTAGCTCAGTGCCTCAGGCCTAGCATGTGCTTAGAAAAACAGCCGCTCTTCATCTTTTTCAGCAAGTGTTTCTCGAGGGCGTATTATGTGCTGACACTGCTGGACGCTGGGGATGCAAAGGTGAGCAAACAGGCATGATCCTTGCCGGCATGGAGCCTACAGTCTAGTGCAGCGGTTCTCAACCTGTGGGTCGCGACCCCTTTGGGGGTCGAACGACCCTTTCGCAGGGGTCGCCTAAGACCATCGGAAAACACATATAATTACATATTGTTTTTTTAAAAATACATTTTATTGATTTTAGAGAGGAAAGGAGAGGGAGAAAGAGATAGAAACATCAATGATAAGAGAGAATCATTGAGTGACTGCCTTCTGCACGCCCCCTCCTGGGGATCAAGCCCGCAACCCAGGCATGTGCCCTTGGCCGGAATGGAACCTGGGACCCTTCAGTCCGCAGGCTGACGCTCTGTCCATTGAGCCAAACCAGCTAGGGCTACATATTGTTTTTGTGGTTAATCACTATGCTTTAATTATGTTCAATTTGTAACAATGAAAATACATCCTGCATATCAGATATTTACATTACGATTCATAACAGTAGCAAAATGACAGTTATGAAGTAGCAACGAAAATAATGTTATGGTTGGGGGTCACCACAACATGAGGAACTGTATTAAAGGGTCGCGGCATGAGGAAGGTTGAGAACCACTGGGCTAGGGCATGGTCCCTGGCTTTCTATACATCATCTCATTCTGTTCTCATAGCAGCCCGGTGAGTTGGGGAGGGTGGGGATTATTACCTTGATTTACAATTTAGAACACCAGTTGCTCAGGCTGATGAAGGTCTCGATCACATTCACACAGGAAGTGGTAGGGCTGGGCCGGGCGCCAGTCCCCTGGATCCCAAGGCCAGGCACGTTCTCAGTGTTCTCAGGCGGCACTGCCGTCTGCCCCGCTCAAGTCTGTTGCTCTGGGACTCAGAGTTCCTCCCCTGGACGCTGGCTCAGAGCCTCTGTGGCTCCTTGGGTGGGGAATCTGGAGCCGGAGCTGCAAGACCCAGTGGAGGGGCCTGGAGGCAGGCTCCCGGGCGCTCAGGGGGATGGGGGGGCTTTGCCAACCTCCCCTCCCCTCTCCTAGCTCCACCGGGGCCATGTCAGAGCGGGAAGAGCGGCGGTTTGTGGAGATCCCTCGGGAGTCGGGTGCGCCTCATGGCAGAGAGCATGGGCCTGGAGCTGAGCGACGAGATGGCGGCCCTGCTCGCAGAGGATGTGTGCTACCGGCTCAGAGAGGCCATCCAGGTGCGCACCC